>NC_079226.1:44186870-44240782 GCF_029633865.1 Lampris incognitus
ACAACAATGATTATAATAATAACAGCAACAACAATGATTATAATAATAAAAGCAACAACAATGATTATAATAATAACAACAACAACAATGATTATAATAATAACAGCAACAACAATGATTATAATAATAACAGCAACAACAATGATTATAATAATAACAACAACAACAATGATTATAATAATAACAACAACAACAATGATTATAATAATAATAACAACAACAACAATGATTATAATAATAACAACAACAACAATGATTATAATAATAACAGCAACAACAATGATTATAATAATAACAGCAACAACAATGATTATAATAATAACAGCAACAACAATGATTATAATAATAACAACAACAACAACAACAACAATGATTATAATAATAACAACAACAACAATGATTATAATAATAACAACAAAAACAATGATTATAATAATAACAGCAACAACAATGATTATAATAATAACAGCAACAACAATGATTATAATAATAACAGCAACAACAATGATTATAATAATAACAACAACAACAATGATTATAATAATAACAACAACAACAACGATTATAATAATAACAACAACAACAATGATTATAATAATAACAGCAACAACAACAATGATTATGATAATAACAACAACAACAACAACAACAATGATTATAATAATAACAACAACAACAATGATTATAATAATAACAGCAACAACAATGATTATAATAATAACAACAACAACAATGATTATAATAATAACAGCAACAACAATGATTATAATAATAAAAGCAACAACAATGATTATAATAATAACAACAACAACAATGATTATAATAATAACAGCAACAACAATGATTATAATAATAACAGCAACAACAATGATTATAATAATAACAACAACAACAATGATTATAATAATAACAACAACAACAATGATTATAATAATAATAACAACAACAACAATGATTATAATAATAACAACAACAACAATGATTATAATAATAACAGCAACAACAATGATTATAATAATAACAGCAACAACAATGATTATAATAATAACAACAACAACAACAACAATGATTATAATAATAACAACAACAACAATGATTATAATAATAACAACAAAAACAATGATTATAATAATAACAGCAACAACAATGATTATAATAATAACAGCAACAACAATGATTATAATAATAACAGCAACAACAATGATTATAATAATAACAGCAACAACAATGATTATAATAATAACAACAACAACAACAATGATTATAATAATAACAACAACAACAACAATGATTATGATATTAAATAACAACAACAATGATTATAATAATAACAACAACAACAATGATTATAATAATAACAGCAACAACAATGATTATAATAATAACAACAACAACAATGATTATAATAATAATAACAACAACAATGATTATAATAATAACAACAACAAAAACAATGATTATGATATTAAACAACAACAGTAGCAATAGGTGCCGTCCCCCACTATCTCTCAGGTTGTGGCAGGACAATATAAATCTTGCTGCAATGCTCGCCGCTGGTCCCCTCCCAGGACCCCCCGCAGCTTACCTGCGTCCTCCATTTTCTGCTACTCTGGAGTCACATGTTCCAGTTCCTGGACTAAAGCCCGGCGCTGTTTTTCAAATCTGTCACATTTAAGGAGGAAGTGCACCTCTGTCTCCACCTCATCTGTCATGCACTGACCACATGTTGGATGCTATTTTGGCAACCACGTCTTTTTGTGTCCCCCCTTTTCAATGGCGAGACTGTGGTCACTGAGCCTGTGTTTGGTGAGGATCTGTCGCTGCTTCCTGTCTCTGACAGTTAAGAGGTGTTCTTCCAGATCATAGTCTTTTTTTAGGGCCTGATAGACTTCTAGTTTGTTTTGAGTTTTGATTTCAGCCTTACAATGTTTCTCATAATTGTTCTTGCTTTGTTTTATAGCTGATTTATCCTCATGTTGCTTTGTTTTATAGCTGATTTATCCTCATGTTGGTTTGTTTTATAGCCTGATTTATCCTCATGTTGGTTTGTTTTATAGTCTGATTTATCCTCATGTTGGTTTGTTTTATAGCTGATTTATCCTCATGTTGGTTTGTTTTATAGCTGATTTATCCTCATGTTGGTTTGTTTTATAGCTGATTTATCCTCATGTTGGTTTGTTTTATAGTCTGATTTATCCTCATGTTGGTTTGTTTTATAGCTGATTTATCCTCATGTTGGTTTGTTTTATAGCTGATTTATCCTCATGTTGGTTTGTTTTATAGTCTGATTTATCCTCATGTCGGTTTGTTTTATAGCCTGATTTATCCTCATGTTGGTTTGTTTTATAGTCTGATTTATCCTCATGTTGGTTTGTTTTATAGCTGATTTATCCTCATGTTGGTTTGTTTTATAGCTGATTTATCCTCATGTTGGTTTGTTTTATAGCTGATTTATCCTCATGTTGGTTTGTTTTATAGTCTGATTTATCCTCATGTTGGTTTGTTTTATAGCTGATTTATCCTCATGTTGGTTTGTTTTATAGCCTGATTTATCCTCATGTTGGTTTGTTTTATAGTCTGATTTATCCTCATGTTGGTTTGTTTTATAGCCTGATTTATCCTCATGTTGGTTTGTTTTATAGTCTGATTTATCCTCATGTTGGTTTGTTTTATAGTCTGATTTATCCTCATGTTGGTTTGTTTTATAGCTGATTTATCCTCATGTTGGTTTGTTTTATATCTGATTTATCCTCATGTTGGTTTGTTTTATATCTGATTTATCCTCATGTTGGTTTGTTTTATAGCTAATTTATCCTCATGTTGGTTTGTTTTTATAGCTGATTTATCCTCATGTTGGTTTGTTTTATAGTCTGATTTATCCTCATGTTGGTTTGTTTTATAGCTGATTTATCCTCATGTTGGTTTGTTTTATAGCCTGATTTATCCTCATGTCGGTTTGTTTTATAGCCTGATTTATCCTCATGTCGGTTTGTTTTATAGCCTGATTTATCCTCATGTCGGTTTGTTTTATAGCCTGATTTATCCTCATGTTGGTTTGTTTTATAGTCTGATTTATCCTCATGTTGGTTTGTTTTATAGTCTGATTTATCCTCATGTTGGTTTGTTTTATAGTCTGATTTATCCTCATGTTGGTTTGTTTTATAGCCTGATTTATCCTCATGTTGGTTTGTTTTATAGCCTGATTTATCCTCATGTTGGTTTGTTTTATAGCCTGATTTATCCTCATGTTGGTTTGTTTTATAGCTGATTTATCCTCATGTTGGTTTGTTTTATAGCTGATTTATCCTCATGTTGGTTTGTTTTATAGCTGATTTATCCTCATGTTGGTTTGTTTTATAGCTGATTTATCCTCATGTTGGTTTGTTTTATAGCTGATTTATCCTCATGTTGGTTTGTTTTATAGCTGATTTATCCTCATGTTGGTTTGTTTTATAGCTGATTTATCCTCATGTTGGTTTGTTTTATAGCTGATTTATCCTCATGTTGGTTTGTTTTATAGCTGATTTATCCTCATGTTGGTTTGTTTTATAGCCTGATTTATCGTAAACTTTGTTTGGGATGCAGTGCTGGCCTGAGGTTGGTTGGTCTTAGTATTTGTTAAAGGGTTAGTGAGTCTCAGAGCCAGCTGCTTCAGGGGACTCTTTTCGGGGTTCAGTTCTTGGGTTTTCAGAGCTTTAGAGTGCAATGTATTCTTTGGGCTTGTATTTAAGTGCATCCAGAAATTTAGAGATCTTTTTTGTACATTTATCAGTAATGGAAACCGGCCTAATTCTGCCCTACATGCGTTGTTTGGTGTTTTCCTTTGTGTTTTCAGAATCATTCTACAGAATTCAGCATGTAGGGTTTCTGCTGGACACTTGTCCCATCTAGTGTAGCTGGAAAGAATGAGTGGACCCCATACCTCACTTCCATATAGTGCAATGGGCAGAATTACACTATCAAACAGTTTGCACCAGATGGAGATTGGATATCAATGTTAAAGAATTTATTTTTAATTGCATATAGAGCTCTGCCAGCTTTTTGTTTTAGGTTATTCACTGCCCTACTGAAACTCCCCGATGCTGTAATAATTAGACCCAGGTAAGTATACTGCATCGTATGCTCTAAGGTGATGCTACCTAGAGTCAACTGGTATCTATTTTCCTGACATCTGGGCTTCTTCTGGAAGATCATTACTTTTGTCTTTTTTGGATTTATTGCCAGGGCCCAGTGCTGGCAATAGTCCTCAAGCAGGTCTAGTAGTTGTTGCAGCCCAGCTGCGGTTGGTGACAATAAAACTAGATCATCTGCATAAAGCAAAAGTTTCACTTCCATGTCATACAGGTGGAGACCTGGGGCTGCAGACTGTTCCAGCTGCACCGCCAGTTCATTAATATATACATTAAACAGTGTTGGGCTAAGCCCACAGCCCTGTCTCACCCCTCTATTCTGAGTGAAGAACTCAGTGGGTTTGTCTCCAATCTTAACTGCACATTTGTTGTCTCTCTCTCTCTCTCTCTCTCTCTCTCTCTCTCTCTCTCTCTCTCTCTCTCTCTCTCTCTCTCTCTCTCTCTCTCTCTCTCTCTCTCTCTCTCTCTCTCTCTCTCTCTCTCTCTCTCTCTCTCTCTGTCTCTCTCTCGGATATACACACGCAGGCAACCTCCGTGAAGTTGGCAGCCCATATAATCACAACATGGATTAAAATATTATCATCCGTTTGTGCTGATTTGTGACGCAAAGAAACAAAACAAAAAAAAACAACAACTATCGTTTGTGCTGTAATGCTTTTTGATATATTAAGCATTATATTTTATAGGCGGTGACGTCATTCTGCACCCCATTATCATTCAAAACTGGCCTCGTTTGTTTGTTTGTTGTGCCGTTAAAATAAACATTTGTGCTCTTTTAGTATTTAAGACATAACACGTGTTTGTGGCGACCCGGCGTAGGAGATGGAGTGGAGAGGTGGAGCTCTGCCTGCCCTGCGCTCCCCCGCCACGGAGCGAGCGCCTACTCCGGTCGCTACCGTATTTTACTAAAGAAATGACACAATCCTGAACCCCACTGTCGTCAAAACCGTACCAAACGGGTGTGTTCCTTTGCGTTGAACTTCTGCCCTTAAACAGGGGAAATAGTGAGGGACGGGGGGGGGGGGGGGGGCAGGAATGAAGCACCCAGCACACATCCCCTGCCTTCACTCGTCTGCTGAGTGACGGAGAGGAGCGCGACACTCTACCGGAGCACGGAGGCATTACCAATAGATCCACGCACAATTAACCCAGACAAGAACCTGTATCACCTAGTTGTGCTGTTTACACTAAGCTTATACCAGTAACCTTATACCAATACTCTTATACCAATAACCCTATACCAGTAACCTTATACCAGTAACCTTATACCAGTAACCTTATACCAGTAACCCTATACCAGTAACCTTATACCGACAACCTTATACTAGTAACCTTATACCAGTAACCTTATACCAGTAACCTTATACCGATAACCTTATACTAGTAACCTTATACCAGTAACCTTATACTAGTAACCTTATACCAGTAACCTTATACCAGTAACCTTATACTTAGTAACGTTATACCAGTAACCATATACCGATTTATTTCCAGGACCATTCAATGTGTTCATCAGGAATAGAGTGTAGCCCATTGTTCAAATCTATTCACAAAAGTTTCCTGTTGTGTAAATAACATTAGGATGAGGGCTTTTAACCTTCCTTTGTGAAGAACACAGCGTCGGGTTGTATTTCTGTTTTCTCAGTCTGTTGTCACCTGACAAGAAAGGTCATCATATTTCTCCCAGATCCAGGAGCATCTTCTGCAGTAGGCCACATAGTGACCAAGGAGGATCTTCTGCAGTAGGCCACATAGTGACCAAGGAGGATCTTCTGCAGTAGGCCACATAGTGACCAAGGGCATCCCTCGGTGACCCTGATATGAATGCAACAATTCCTTGTAGTGTGAATAATTGTTTGTTTAGTTGCAATTTGACTGGAAATTCAGACAGTGGGTAATTAGTGTCCACACAGTTTCTATGCACAATAGTTGTCCGGTAGTGTAGCTGTGTGTGTTTCTATGCACAATAGTTGTCCAGTAATGTAGCTGTGTGTGTTTCTATGCACAACCGTTGTCCGGTAGTGGAGCTGTGTGTGACTGAGCCATGGCAGAGCAATTTCAATGATGAAGGGTTACATTTCAAGCTATCTGGGCCCTCATCAGGTAACTTCAATGGCCTCAAACATGTGGATGGATGGAGTCGTAGTCCATCTTCCAGTGCAGCTTGTAGCTGACTCATTCATTCCTCCTGCTTGTAAAATGTCAACATTGACAGGGAGCAGAGGGGTTCCCCTTGAATGTCCTATGCTTCAGCAGCAGTGTGGGGAGGAGCACTGGCTCTTACTTGTCACAGTAGCAACTTGCTTCATAGTTGTGGTGATGCAGCTATGTTACATACTGCCTTCACTTGATGAACACTTGGCTTCAGCAGTACAGACTCACATGTACCAGACAGTATTTTGCCCTCTGTACATAAACATAACGTTGCCCTCCCTTTGTGACAACGGTTTTCACCAAGTCAAACATTTCAATCATTTTCTCGTCTTTGTTGAAGCGAGGCACCATTATGTCTATCCCTCTTATCGCCATTCGTGCGATAAGAGGGACAAGCTCGGGAAGAAAGTGTAAATTGTCCCAATCGCCATCATCCGCTGCAAGCTTTTTGCTGTCGTGGCAGATCTCCATCACCCACTGCTACAGACCTGTTTGGTGTACATGAACAGCTTCTGTAAAACTGATCTCTTCCATGTCCTTTATGGATGGAAGTGGGACACACCCTTCTGAAATTATTATTTTTTGTTGCATCTTGCAAGTCTCGGAGGTTACTGGCATGCCTCTGTCATCATCCCCCTCAGATTCACTCAAGGCAGCAATGACAACTGAACGTATCAGCTGCCTTGCGTCTTGTAGTGTCACTGATTATATAAGTTGTGCCATGCATCTGAGGTAGAAGTCCCTCACTCAACTGCCCTTTTTCTGGAGACAGTCCCACTGACTGCTGAGCTTAATACAGTGTGCAACATCCACTCTGATAAAACAAGGTGGTATTTTGGATGGTGCACTTCCTGTGAGCACCCCAAAGCATTCATTAATGTAAGCCTTCAAGTCCGCATGCCAGGTGACGGCATTGACAAGTCCCCCCAGCAACGCAAATGAGAACTCACACACGGCCTCTTTTGGGACAGCAGCAGCTGCTTGCTGCCGTTCAGATGGCCAGTTTCCAATGGCATTACTCTCATGACGTCCACAGAGCATCTGCACCGCTGGACAAAACTCCCTGGTATAAACAAATGTGCCCAGAGGTGGCAACAGGTCTTCTTCTTTTTTTTAACAACTGTGCCTGTAGCATCAACACTCAAAGTGGAGCCTCTGTTTTTAGATTGTGATTTATAAACCTGCATCTGGGAGGGGGTCCAGTAATGACAAAAACATGTATTACGGCCAATGTCATGTATGCTACCATTGTGTGGCACGTTATAATACCATAGCTGAAGTGAAAGAATGGGATCCCTGTCTCCTAGCTCCTTGTCACCTCGCTCTTGTTTGGCTTTTCTTAATGTTGTCAGATTTGGTAGGTGGCTTGGTTCTGGGTCAGCAACATCCATGAGTTTGTGAGCTTCAGCATCCGATCATACGTGTAGCTGTTTTTGACTTTCCCAGAGGTGCTCAGACACACGTGCTCTCACATCTCCAGACAATCTTCGCTTATATTTTCCAGTGTGGAGACTGCCATCAATATTTTAGATTTTGCATTTAAGAGCCACTGATTGTTGGATCTCTGGCATCTTATCTATAGTAATTGACAGTGTTGCATTGCACTCACTGCAGTTACCTATGATGCCAATATAGTTTGAGGCACCATTTGGATGCAACTTCGCCCTCCAAAATCTTAACGTGCATTGAGATTTCACCTTTTCCCATATGTCCTCATTCAGGACATGAGTCAATGTGCCACGTTTTAATATCATGTACTGTCTTTCATGGGACTTCGACTATTTGTCGCTGTAAAGGATTTCCTCATTCCAGATTTCTGTCCATCTTTTGAAAGAAAGTGCTAGTTCAAAGTTCAGGTCATAAATACTCTGCCTGCACTGCAGTGAGGGATGAACATCAGTCTCATCTGGGCTGTCACTGTCAGGGCTGTCCCTCTCTCCATGTACACCTTTGATTTGTTTATCATCATTGTAGCCCAGGATTTCCCATGTCTTGTGCCGGTTTCATTTTACAAATGTATATAAAGCCTTTGGCGAGATGCTGTTGTGGAGCAGCTGATTCAGGTGTGTCCACACTTTTTCTGAGGGAGGTGCTATACACCGGCCTTTAACAACATCTTCCCTAGCAGATGAGATGATTTCCATGATGTCATCTTTATGACAAGCTGGCTTCCCTGGCATCTGATAAAAATGAGAAAATGTTGTTAATTACTCGACAAATCTAAAAATGACTTAATGTGATGAGCCTGAACCTCCTGCACACAGAGCATGCTCCAACCACAAAGCTATGTGTAGCTTAAATGGACGTTGTATGTCCTGTGTTGTCCTGTGCTTGCAGGCAAGATTCTTTGACTCGCAATTTCTAGAGCCGACACAGTCATGATCTCTAATAATGCCATTCAACAATTCTGATTAATTCATTAGCCATTCAGCATAAACACACAAAGCAAGTGACAATTTCATTTTCATTACAGTCAGTCTTGCTAATCACGTGAATAGAGCCTGATGTGTTTATTATTTTAAGTTTGGAATATAGGTAAACTTTTGTTCTCCAGGACCTACTGGAGAACTGAACACACAAAGTCTAGATTTATCTTTTAAACTTTATTTCTGTTGACAGTACACGGTCTTGACAAAACGGCTTCCTGATACCCAACATGCAACGCCAAAACATTCAGTGATTTGATAGTTTCTCCATGTTGCTGGTCCTGAGTCCTGGCTGAGAGAGGTGATTTGATAGTTTCTACATGTTGCTGGTCCTGAGTCCTGGATGAGAGAGGTGATTTGATAGTTTCTACATGTTGCTGGTCCTGAGTCCTGGCTGAGAGAGGCGATTTGATAGTTTCTACATGTTGCTGTTCTTGAGTCCTGGCTGAGAGAGGCGATTTGATAGTTTCTACATGTTGCTGGTCCTGAGTCCTGGCTGAGAGAGGCGATTTGATAGTTTCTACATGTTGCTGGTCCTGAGTCCTGGCTGAGAGAGGTGATTTGATAGTTTCTACATGTTGCTGGCCCTGAGTCTTGGCTGAGAGAGGTGATTTGATAGTTTCTACTTGTTGCTGGTCCTGAGTCCTGGCTGAGAGAGGTGATTTGATAGTTTCTACATGTTGCCGGTCCTGAGTCCTGGCTGAGAGAGGTGATTTGATAGTTTCTACATGTTGCTGGTCCTGAGTCCTGGCTGGGAGAGGTGATTTGATAGAGTTTCTACATGTTGCTGGTCCTGAGTACTGGCCGAGAGAAGTGATTTGATAGTTTCTACATGTTGCTGGTCCTGAGTCCTGGCTGAGAGAGGTGATTTGATAGAGTTTCTACATGTTGCTGGTCCTGAGTCCTGGCTGAGAGAGGTGATTTGATAGTTTCTACATGTTGCTAGTCCTGAGTCCTGGCTGAGAGAGGTGATTTGATAGTTTCTACATGTTGCTGGTCCCGAGTCCTGGCTGAGAGAGGTGATTTGATAGAGTTTCTACATTTTGCTGGTCCCGAGTCCTGGCTGAGAGAGGTGATTTGATAGTTTCTACTTGTTGCTGGTCCTCAGTCCTGGCTGAGAGAGGTGATTTGATAGTTTCTACATGTTGCTGGTCCTGAGTCCTGGCTGAGAGAGGTGATTTGATAGTTTCTACATGTTGCTGGTCCTGAGTCCTGGCTGGGAGAGGTGATTTGATAGAGTTTCTACATGTTGCTGGTCCTGAGTCCTGGCCGAGAGAGGTGATTTGATAGTTTCTACATGTTGCTGGTCCTGAGTCCTGGCTGAGAGAGGTGATTTGATAGAGTTTCTACATGTTGCTGGTCCTGAGTCCTGGCTGAGAGAGGTGATTTGATAGTTTCTACATGTTGCTAGTCCTGAGTCCTGGCTGAGAGAGGTGATTTGATAGTTTCTACATGTTGCTGGTCCCGAGTCCTGGCTGAGAGAGGTGATTTGATAGAGTTTCTACATTTTGCTGGTCCCGAGTCCTGGCTGAGAGAGGTGATTTGATAGTTTCTACTTGTTGCTGGTCCTGAGTCCTGGCTGAGAGAGGTGATTTGATAGTTTCTACATGTTGCCGGTCCTGAGTCCTGGCTGAGAGAGGTGATTTGATAGTTTCTACATGTTGCTGGTCCTGAGTCCTGGCTGGGAGAGGTGATTTGATAGAGTTTCTACATGTTGCTGGTCCTGAGTCCTGGCCGAGAGAGGTGATTTGATAGTTTCTACATGTTGCTGGTCCTGAGTCCTGGCTGAGAGAGGTGATTTGATAGAGTTTCTACATGTTGCTGGTCCTGAGTCCTGGCTGAGAGAGGTGATTTGATAGTTTCTACATGTTGCTGGTCTTGAGTCCTGGCTGAGAGAGGTGATTTGATAGTTTCTACATGTTGCTGGTCCTGAGTCCTGGCTGAGAGAGGTGATTTGATAGAGTTTCTACATGTTGCTGGTCCTGAGTCCTGGCTGAGAGAGGTGATTTGATAGTTTCTACATGTTGCTGGTCCTGAGTCCTGGCTGAGAGAGGTGATTTGATAGAGTTTCTACATTTTGCTGGTCCCGAGTCCTGGCTGAGAGAGGTGATTTGATAGTTTCTACATGTTGCTGGTCCTAAGTCCTGGATGAGAGAGGTGATTTGATAGTTTCTACATGTTGCTGGTCCTGAGTCCTGGCTGAGAGAGGCGATTTGATAGTTTCTACATGTTGCTGTTCTTGAGTCCTGGCTGAGAGAGGTGATTTGATAGTTTCTACATGTTGCTGGTCCTGAGTCCTGGCTGAGAGAGGCGATTTGATAGTTTCTACATGTTGCTGGTCCTGAGTCCTGGCTGAGAGAGGTGATTTGATAGTTTCTACATGTTGCTGGTCCTGAGTCCTGGCTGAGAGAGGTGATTTGATAGTTTCTACTTGTTGCTGGTCCTGAGTCCTGGCTGAGAGAGGCGATTTGATAGTTTCTACATGTTGCTGTTCTTGAGTCCTGGCTGAGAGGGGTGATTTGATAGTTTCTACATGTTGCTGGTCCTGAGTCCTGGCTGAGAGAGGCGATTTGATAGTTTCTACATGTTGCTGGTCCTGAGTCCTGGCTGAGAGAGGTGATTTGATAGTTTCTACATGTTGCTGGTCCTGAGTCCTGGCTGAGAGAGGTGATTTGATAGTTTCTACTTGTTGCTGGTCCTGAGTCCTGGCTGAGAGAGGTGATTTGATAGTTTCTACATGTTGCTGGTCCTGAGTCCTGGCTGAGAGAGGTGATTTGATAGTTTCTACATGTTGCTGGCCCTGAGTCCTGGCTGAGAGAGGTGAATTGATAGTTTCTACTTGTTGCTGGTCCTGAGTCCTGGCTGAGAGAGGTGATTTGATAGTTTCTACATGTTGCTGGTCCTGAGTCCTGGCTGAGAGAGGTGATTTGATAGTTTCTACATGTTGCTGGTCCTGAGTCCTGGCTGGGAGAGGTGATTTGATAGAGTTTCTACATGTTGCTGGTCCTGAGTCCTGGCCGAGAGAGGTGATTTGATAGTTTCTACATGTTGCTGGTCCTGAGTCCTGGCTGAGAGAGGTGATTTGATAGAGTTTCTACATGTTGCTGGTCCTGAGTCCTGGCTGAGAGAGGTGATTTGATAGTTTCTACATGTTGCTAGTCCTGAGTCCTGGCTGAGAGAGGTGATTTGATAGTTTCTACATGTTGCTGGTCCCGAGTCCTGGCTGAGAGAGGTGATTTGATAGAGTTTCTACATGTTGCTGGTCCCGAGTCCTGGCTGAGAGAGGTGATTTGATAGATTCTACTTGTTGCTGGTCCTGAGTCCTGGCTGAGAGAGGTGATTTGATAGTTTCTACATGTTGCGGGTCCTGAGTCCTGGCTGAGAGAGGTGATTTGATAGTTTCTACATGTTGCTGGTCCTGAGTCCTGGCTGGGAGAGGTGATTTGATAGAGTTTCTACATGTTGCTGGTCCTGAGTCCTGGCCGAGAGAGGTGATTTGATAGTTTCTACATGTTGCTGGTCCTGAGTCCTGGCTGAGAGAGGTGATTTGATAGAGTTTCTACATGTTGCTGGTCCTGAGTCCTGGCTGAGAGAGGTGATTTGATAGTTTCTACATGTTGCTGGTCTTGAGTCCTGGCTGAGAGAGGTGATTTGATAGTTTCTACATGTTGCTGGTCCTGAGTCCTGGCTGAGAGAGGTGATTTGATAGAGTTTCTACATGTTGCTGGTCCTGAGTCCTGGCTGAGAGAGGTGATTTGATAGTTTCTACATGTTGCTGGTCCTGAGTCCTGGCTGAGAGAGGTGATTTGATAGAGTTTCTACATTTTGCTGGTCCCGAGTCCTGGCTGAGAGAGGTGATTTGATAGTTTCTACATGTTGCTGGTCCTAAGTCCTGGATGAGAGAGGTGATTTGATAGTTTCTACATGTTGCTGGTCCTGAGTCCTGGCTGAGAGAGGCGATTTGATAGTTTCTACATGTTGCTGTTCTTGAGTCCTGGCTGAGAGAGGTGATTTGATAGTTTCTACATGTTGCTGGTCCTGAGTCCTGGCTGAGAGAGGCGATTTGATAGTTTCTACATGTTGCTGGTCCTGAGTCCTGGCTGAGAGAGGTGATTTGATAGTTTCTACATGTTGCTGGTCCTGAGTCCTGGCTGAGAGAGGTGATTTGATAGTTTCTACTTGTTGCTGGTCCTGAGTCCTGGCTGAGAGAGGCGATTTGATAGTTTCTACATGTTGCTGTTCTTGAGTCCTGGCTGAGAGGGGTGATTTGATAGTTTCTACATGTTGCTGGTCCTGAGTCCTGGCTGAGAGAGGCGATTTGATAGTTTCTACATGTTGCTGGTCCTGAGTCCTGGCTGAGAGAGGTGATTTGATAGTTTCTACATGTTGCTGGTCCTGAGTCCTGGCTGAGAGAGGTGATTTGATAGTTTCTACTTGTTGCTGGTCCTGAGTCCTGGCTGAGAGAGGTGATTTGATAGTTTCTACATGTTGCTGGTCCTGAGTCCTGGCTGAGAGAGGTGATTTGATAGTTTCTACATGTTGCTGGCCCTGAGTCCTGGCTGAGAGAGGTGAATTGATAGTTTCTACTTGTTGCTGGTCCTGAGTCCTGGCTGAGAGAGGTGATTTGATAGTTTCTACATGTTGCTGGTCCTGAGTCCTGGCTGAGAGAGGTGATTTGATAGTTTCTACATGTTGCTGGTCCTGAGTCCTGGCTGGGAGAGGTGATTTGATAGAGTTTCTACATGTTGCTGGTCCTGAGTCCTGGCCGAGAGAGGTGATTTGATAGTTTCTACATGTTGCTGGTCCTGAGTCCTGGCTGAGAGAGGGGATTTGATAGAGTTTCTACATGTTGCTGGTCCTGAGTCCTGGCTGAGAGAGGTGATTTGATAGTTTCTACATGTTGCTAGTCCTGAGTCCTGGCTGAGAGAGGTGATTTGATAGTTTCTACATGTTGCTGGTCCCGAGTCCTGGCTGAGAGAGGTGATTTGATAGAGTTTCTACATTTTGCTGGTCCCGAGTCCTGGCTGAGAGAGGTGATTTGATAGTTTCTACTTGTTGCTGGTCCTGAGTCCTGGCTGAGAGAGGTGATTTGATAGTTTCTACATGTTGCTGGTCCTGAGTCCTGGCTGAGAGAGGTGATTTGATAGTTTCTACATGTTGCTGGTCCTGAGTCCTGGCTGGGAGAGGTGATTTGATAGAGTTTCTACATGTTGCTGGTCCTGAGTCCTGGCCGAGAGAGGTGATTTGATAGTTTCTACATGTTGCTGGTCCTGAGTCCTGGCTGAGAGAGGTGATTTGATAGAGTTTCTACATGTTGCTGGTCCTGAGTCCTGGCTGAGAGAGGTGATTTGATAGTTTCTACATGTTGCTAGTCCTGAGTCCTGGCTGAGAGAGGTGATTTGATAGTTTCTACATGTTGCTGGTCCCGAGTCCTGGCTGAGAGAGGTGATTTGATAGAGTTTCTACATTTTGCTGGTCCCGAGTCCTGGCTGAGAGAGGTGATTTGATAGTTTCTACTTGTTGCTGGTCCTGAGTCCTGGCTGAGAGAGGTGATTTGATAGTTTTTACATGTTGCGGGTCCTGAGTCCTGGCTGAGAGAGGTGATTTGATAGTTTCTACATGTTGCTGGTCCTGAGTCCTGGCTGGGAGAGGTGATTTGATAGTTTCTACATGTTGCTGGTCCTGAGTCCTGGCTGAGAGAGGTGATTTGATAGAGTTTCTACATGTTGCTGGTCCTGAGTCCTGGCTGAGAGAGGTGATTTGATAGTTTCTACATGTTGCTAGTCCTGAGTCCTGGCTGAGAGAGGTGATTTGATAGTTTCTACATGTTGCTGGTCCCGAGTCCTGGCTGAGAGAGGTGATTTGATAGAGTTTCTACATTTTGCTGGTCCCGAGTCCTGGCTGAGAGAGGTGATTTGATAGTTTCTACTTGTTGCTGGTCCTGAGTCCTGGCTGAGAGAGGTGATTTGATAGTTTCTACATGTTGCTGGTCCTGAGTCCTGGCTGAGAGAGGTGATTTGATAGTTTCTACATGTTGCTGGTCCTGAGTCCTGGCTGGGAGAGGTGATTTGATAGAGTTTCTACATGTTGCTGGTCCTGAGTCCTGGCCGAGAGAGGTGATTTGATAGTTTCTACATGTTGCTGGTCCTGAGTCCTGGCTGAGAGAGGTGATTTGATAGAGTTTCTACATGTTGCTGGTCCTGAGTCCTGGCTGAGAGAGGTGATTTGATAGTTTCTACATGTTGCTAGACCTGAGTCCTGGCTGAGAGAGGTGATTTGATAGTTTCTACATGTTGCTGGTCCCGAGTCCTGGCTGAGAGAGGTGATTTGATAGAGTTTCTACATTTTGCTGGTCCCGAGTCCTGGCTGAGAGAGGTGATTTGATAGTTTCTACTTGTTGCTGGTCCTGAGTCCTGGCTGAGAGAGGTGATTTGATAGTTTTTACATGTTGCGGGTCCTGAGTCCTGGCTGAGAGAGGTGATTTGATAGTTTCTACATGTTGCTGGTCCTGAGTCCTGGCTGGGAGAGGTGATTTGATAGTTTCTACATGTTGCTGGTCCTGAGTCCTGGCTGAGAGAGGTGATTTGATAGAGTTTCTACATGTTGCTGGTCCTGAGTCCTGGCTGAGAGAGGTGATTTGATAGTTTCTACATGTTGCTGGTCCTGAGTCCTGGCTGAGAGAGGTGATTTGATAGTTTCTACATGTTGCTGGTCCTGAGTCCTGGCTGGGAGAGGTGATTTGATAGAGTTTCTACATGTTGCTGGTCTTGAGTCCTGGCTGAGAGAGGTGATTTGATAGTTTCTACATGTTGCTGGTCCTGAGTCCTGGCTGAGAGAGGCGATTTGATAGTTTCTACATGTTGCTGTTCTTGAGTCCTGGCTGAGAGAGGCGATTTGATAGTTTCTACATGTTGCTGGTCCTGAGTCCTGGCTGAGAGAAGTGATTTGATAGTTTCTACTTGTTGCTGGTCCTGAGTCCTGGCTGAGAGAGGTGATTTGATAGAGTTTCTACATTTTGCTGGTCCCGAGTCCTGGCTGAGAGAGGTGATTTGATAGAGTTTCTACATGTTGCTGGTCCTGAGTCCTGGCTGAGAGAGGTGATTTGATAGTTTCTACATGTTGCTGGTCCTGAGTCCTGGCTGAGAGAGGTGATTTGATAGAGTTTCTACATTTTGCTGGTCCCGAGTCCTGGCTGAGAGAGGTGATTTGATAGTTTCTACATGTTCCTGGTCCTAAGTCCTGGATGAGAGAGGTGATTTGATAGTTTCTACATGTTGCTGGTCCTGAGTCCTGGCTGAGAGAGGCGATTTGATAGTTTCTACATGTTGCTGTTCTTGAGTCCTGGCTGAGAGAGGTGATTTGATAGTTTCTACATGTTGCTGGTCCTGAGTCCTGGCTGAGAGAGGCGATTTGATAGTTTCTACATGTTGCTGGTCCTGAGTCCTGGCTGAGAGAGGTGATTTGATAGTTTCTACATGTTGCTGGTCCTGAGTCCTGGCTGAGAGAGGTGATTTGATAGTTTCTACTTGTTGCTGGTCCTGAGTCCTGGCTGAGAGAGGCGATTTGATAGTTTCTACATGTTGCTGTTCTTGAGTCCTGGCTGAGAGGGGTGATTTGATAGTTTCTACATGTTGCTGGTCCTGAGTCCTGGCTGAGAGAGGCGATTTGATAGTTTCTACATGTTGCTGGTCCTGAGTCCTGGCTGAGAGAGGTGATTTGATAGTTTCTACATGTTGCTGGTCCTGAGTCCTGGCTGAGAGAGGTGATTTGATAGTTTCTACTTGTTGCTGGTCCTGAGTCCTGGCTGAGAGAGGTGATTTGATAGTTTCTACATGTTGCTGGTCCTGAGTCCTGGCTGAGAGAGGTGATTTGATAGTTTCTACATGTTGCTGGCCCTGAGTCCTGGCTGAGAGAGGTGAATTGATAGTTTCTACTTGTTGCTGGTCCTGAGTCCTGGCTGAGAGAGGTGATTTGATAGTTTCTACATGTTGCTGGTCCTGAGTCCTGGCTGAGAGAGGTGATTTGATAGTTTCTACATGTTGCTGGTCCTGAGTCCTGGCTGGGAGAGGTGATTTGATAGAGTTTCTACATGTTGCTGGTCCTGAGTCCTGGCCGAGAGAGGTGATTTGATAGTTTCTACATGTTGCTGGTCCTGAGTCCTGGCTGAGAGAGGTGATTTGATAGAGTTTCTACATGTTGCTGGTCCTGAGTCCTGGCTGAGAGAGGTGATTTGATAGTTTCTACATGTTGCTAGTCCTGAGTCCTGGCTGAGAGAGGTGATTTGATAGTTTCTACATGTTGCTGGTCCCGAGTCCTGGCTGAGAGAGGTGATTTGATAGAGTTTCTACATGTTGCTGGTCCCGAGTCCTGGCTGAGAGAGGTGATTTGATAGTTTCTACTTGTTGCTGGTCCTGAGTCCTGGCTGAGAGAGGTGATTTGATAGTTTCTACATGTTGCGGGTCCTGAGTCCTGGCTGAGAGAGGTGATTTGATAGTTTCTACATGTTGCTGGTCCTGAGTCCTGGCTGGGAGAGGTGATTTGATAGAGTTTCTACATGTTGCTGGTCCTGAGTCCTGGCCGAGAGAGGTGATTTGATAGTTTCTACATGTTGCTGGTCCTGAGTCCTGGCTGAGAGAGGTGATTTGATAGAGTTTCTACATGTTGCTGGTCCTGAGTCCTGGCTGAGAGAGGTGATTTGATAGTTTCTACATGTTGCTAGTCCTGAGTCCTGGCTGAGAGAGGTGATTTGATAGTTTCTACATGTTGCTGGTCCCGAGTCCTGGCTGAGAGAGGTGATTTGATAGAGTTTCTACATGTTGCTGGTCCCGAGTCCTGGCTGAGAGAGGTGATTTGATAGATTCTACTTGTTGCTGGTCCTGAGTCCTGGCTGAGAGAGGTGATTTGATAGTTTCTACATGTTGCGGGTCCTGAGTCCTGGCTGAGAGAGGTGATTTGATAGTTTCTACATGTTGCTGGTCCTGAGTCCTGGCTGGGAGAGGTGATTTGATAGAGTTTCTACATGTTGCTGGTCCTGAGTCCTGGCCGAGAGAGGTGATTTGATAGTTTCTACATGTTGCTGGTCCTGAGTCCTGGCTGAGAGAGGTGATTTGATAGAGTTTCTACATGTTGCTGGTCCTGAGTCCTGGCTGAGAGAGGTGATTTGATAGTTTCTACATGTTGCTGGTCTTGAGTCCTGGCTGAGAGAGGTGATTTGATAGTTTCTACATGTTGCTGGTCCTGAGTCCTGGCTGAGAGAGGTGATTTGATAGAGTTTCTACATGTTGCTGGTCCTGAGTCCTGGCTGAGAGAGGTGATTTGATAGTTTCTACATGTTGCTGGTCCTGAGTCCTGGCTGAGAGAGGTGATTTGATAGAGTTTCTACATTTTGCTGGTCCCGAGTCCTGGCTGAGAGAGGTGATTTGATAGTTTCTACATGTTGCTGGTCCTAAGTCCTGGATGAGAGAGGTGATTTGATAGTTTCTACATGTTGCTGGTCCTGAGTCCTGGCTGAGAGAGGCGATTTGATAGTTTCTACATGTTGCTGTTCTTGAGTCCTGGCTGAGAGAGGTGATTTGATAGTTTCTACATGTTGCTGGTCCTGAGTCCTGGCTGAGAGAGGCGATTTGATAGTTTCTACATGTTGCTGGTCCTGAGTCCTGGCTGAGAGAGGTGATTTGATAGTTTCTACATGTTGCTGGTCCTGAGTCCTGGCTGAGAGAGGTGATTTGATAGTTTCTACTTGTTGCTGGTCCTGAGTCCTGGCTGAGAGAGGCGATTTGATAGTTTCTACATGTTGCTGTTCTTGAGTCCTGGCTGAGAGGGGTGATTTGATAGTTTCTACATGTTGCTGGTCCTGAGTCCTGGCTGAGAGAGGCGATTTGATAGTTTCTACATGTTGCTGGTCCTGAGTCCTGGCTGAGAGAGGTGATTTGATAGTTTCTACATGTTGCTGGTCCTGAGTCCTGGCTGAGAGAGGTGATTTGATAGTTTCTACTTGTTGCTGGTCCTGAGTCCTGGCTGAGAGAGGTGATTTGATAGTTTCTACATGTTGCTGGTCCTGAGTCCTGGCTGAGAGAGGTGATTTGATAGTTTCTACATGTTGCTGGCCCTGAGTCCTGGCTGAGAGAGGTGAATTGATAGTTTCTACTTGTTGCTGGTCCTGAGTCCTGGCTGAGAGAGGTGATTTGATAGTTTCTACATGTTGCTGGTCCTGAGTCCTGGCTGAGAGAGGTGATTTGATAGTTTCTACATGTTGCTGGTCCTGAGTCCTGGCTGGGAGAGGTGATTTGATAGAGTTTCTACATGTTGCTGGTCCTGAGTCCTGGCCGAGAGAGGTGATTTGATAGTTTCTACATGTTGCTGGTCCTGAGTCCTGGCTGAGAGAGGGGATTTGATAGAGTTTCTACATGTTGCTGGTCCTGAGTCCTGGCTGAGAGAGGTGATTTGATAGTTTCTACATGTTGCTAGTCCTGAGTCCTGGCTGAGAGAGGTGATTTGATAGTTTCTACATGTTGCTGGTCCCGAGTCCTGGCTGAGAGAGGTGATTTGATAGAGTTTCTACATTTTGCTGGTCCCGAGTCCTGGCTGAGAGAGGTGATTTGATAGTTTCTACTTGTTGCTGGTCCTGAGTCCTGGCTGAGAGAGGTGATTTGATAGTTTCTACATGTTGCTGGTCCTGAGTCCTGGCTGAGAGAGGTGATTTGATAGTTTCTACATGTTGCTGGTCCTGAGTCCTGGCTGGGAGAGGTGATTTGATAGAGTTTCTACATGTTGCTGGTCCTGAGTCCTGGCCGAGAGAGGTGATTTGATAGTTTCTACATGTTGCTGGTCCTGAGTCCTGGCTGAGAGAGGTGATTTGATAGAGTTTCTACATGTTGCTGGTCCTGAGTCCTGGCTGAGAGAGGTGATTTGATAGTTTCTACATGTTGCTAGTCCTGAGTCCTGGCTGAGAGAGGTGATTTGATAGTTTCTACATGTTGCTGGTCCCGAGTCCTGGCTGAGAGAGGTGATTTGATAGAGTTTCTACATTTTGCTGGTCCCGAGTCCTGGCTGAGAGAGGTGATTTGATAGTTTCTACTTGTTGCTGGTCCTGAGTCCTGGCTGAGAGAGGTGATTTGATAGTTTTTACATGTTGCGGGTCCTGAGTCCTGGCTGAGAGAGGTGATTTGATAGTTTCTACATGTTGCTGGTCCTGAGTCCTGGCTGGGAGAGGTGATTTGATAGTTTCTACATGTTGCTGGTCCTGAGTCCTGGCTGAGAGAGGTGATTTGATAGAGTTTCTACATGTTGCTGGTCCTGAGTCCTGGCTGAGAGAGGTGATTTGATAGTTTCTACATGTTGCTAGTCCTGAGTCCTGGCTGAGAGAGGTGATTTGATAGTTTCTACATGTTGCTGGTCCCGAGTCCTGGCTGAGAGAGGTGATTTGATAGAGTTTCTACATTTTGCTGGTCCCGAGTCCTGGCTGAGAGAGGTGATTTGATAGTTTCTACTTGTTGCTGGTCCTGAGTCCTGGCTGAGAGAGGTGATTTGATAGTTTCTACATGTTGCTGGTCCTGAGTCCTGGCTGAGAGAGGTGATTTGATAGTTTCTACATGTTGCTGGTCCTGAGTCCTGGCTGGGAGAGGTGATTTGATAGAGTTTCTACATGTTGCTGGTCCTGAGTCCTGGCCGAGAGAGGTGATTTGATAGTTTCTACATGTTGCTGGTCCTGAGTCCTGGCTGAGAGAGGTGATTTGATAGAGTTTCTACATGTTGCTGGTCCTGAGTCCTGGCTGAGAGAGGTGATTTGATAGTTTCTACATGTTGCTAGTCCTGAGTCCTGGCTGAGAGAGGTGATTTGATAGTTTCTACATGTTGCTGGTCCCGAGTCCTGGCTGAGAGAGGTGATTTGATAGAGTTTCTACATTTTGCTGGTCCCGAGTCCTGGCTGAGAGAGGTGATTTGATAGTTTCTACTTGTTGCTGGTCCTGAGTCCTGGCTGAGAGAGGTGATTTGATAGTTTTTACATGTTGCGGGTCCTGAGTCCTGGCTGAGAGAGGTGATTTGATAGTTTCTACATGTTGCTGGTCCTGAGTCCTGGCTGGGAGAGGTGATTTGATAGTTTCTACATGTTGCTGGTCCTGAGTCCTGGCTGAGAGAGGTGATTTGATAGAGTTTCTACATGTTGCTGGTCCTGAGTCCTGGCTGAGAGAGGTGATTTGATAGTTTCTACATGTTGCTGGTCCTGAGTCCTGGCTGAGAGAGGTGATTTGATAGTTTCTACATGTTGCTGGTCCTGAGTCCTGGCTGGGAGAGGTGATTTGATAGAGTTTCTACATGTTGCTGGTCTTGAGTCCTGGCTGAGAGAGGTGATTTGATAGTTTCTACATGTTGCTGGTCCTGAGTCCTGGCTGAGAGAGGCGATTTGATAGTTTCTACATGTTGCTGTTCTTGAGTCCTGGCTGAGAGAGGCGATTTGATAGTTTCTACATGTTGCTGGTCCTGAGTCCTGGCTGAGAGAAGTGATTTGATAGTTTCTACTTGTTGCTGGTCCTGAGTCCTGGCTGAGAGAGGTGATTTGATAGAGTTTCTACATTTTGCTGGTCCCGAGTCCTGGCTGAGAGAGGTGATTTGATACAGTTTCTACATGTTGCTGGTCCTGAGTCCTGGCTGAGAGAGGTGATTTGATAGTTTCTACATGTTGCTGGTCCTGAGTCCTGGCTGAGAGAGGTGATTTGATAGAGTTTCTACATTTTGCTGGTCCCGAGTCCTGGCTGAGAGAGGTGATTTGATAGTTTCTACATGTTCCTGGTCCTAAGTCCTGGATGAGAGAGGTGATTTGATAGTTTCTACATGTTGCTGGTCCTGAGTCCTGGCTGAGAGAGGCGATTTGATAGTTTCTACATGTTGCTGTTCTTGAGTCCTGGCTGAGAGAGGTGATTTGATAGTTTCTACATGTTGCTGGTCCTGAGTCCTGGCTGAGAGAGGCGATTTGATAGTTTCTACATGTTGCTGGTCCTGAGTCCTGGCTGAGAGAGGTGATTTGATAGTTTCTACATGTTGCTGGTCCTGAGTCCTGGCTGAGAGAGGTGATTTGATAGTTTCTACTTGTTGCTGGTCCTGAGTCCTGGCTGAGAGAGGCGATTTGATAGTTTCTACATGTTGCTGTTCTTGAGTCCTGGCTGAGAGGGGTGATTTGATAGTTTCTACATGTTGCTGGTCCTGAGTCCTGGCTGAGAGAGGCGATTTGATAGTTTCTACATGTTGCTGGTCCTGAGTCCTGGCTGAGAGAGGTGATTTGATAGTTTCTACATGTTGCTGGTCCTGAGTCCTGGCTGAGAGAGGTGATTTGATAGTTTCTACTTGTTGCTGGTCCTGAGTCCTGGCTGAGAGAGGTGATTTGATAGTTTCTACATGTTGCTGGTCCTGAGTCCTGGCTGAGAGAGGTGATTTGATAGTTTCTACATGTTGCTGGCCCTGAGTCCTGGCTGAGAGAGGTGAATTGATAGTTTCTACTTGTTGCTGGTCCTGAGTCCTGGCTGAGAGAGGTGATTTGATAGTTTCTACATGTTGCTGGTCCTGAGTCCTGGCTGAGAGAGGTGATTTGATAGTTTCTACATGTTGCTGGTCCTGAGTCCTGGCTGGGAGAGGTGATTTGATAGAGTTTCTACATGTTGCTGGTCCTGAGTCCTGGCCGAGAGAGGTGATTTGATAGTTTCTACATGTTGCTGGTCCTGAGTCCTGGCTGAGAGAGGTGATTTGATAGAGTTTCTACATGTTGCTGGTCCTGAGTCCTGGCTGAGAGAGGTGATTTGATAGTTTCTACATGTTGCTAGTCCTGAGTCCTGGCTGAGAGAGGTGATTTGATAGTTTCTACATGTTGCTGGTCCCGAGTCCTGGCTGAGAGAGGTGATTTGATAGAGTTTCTACATGTTGCTGGTCCCGAGTCCTGGCTGAGAGAGGTGATTTGATAGTTTCTACTTGTTGCTGGTCCTGAGTCCTGGCTGAGAGAGGTGATTTGATAGTTTCTACATGTTGCGGGTCCTGAGTCCTGGCTGAGAGAGGTGATTTGATAGTTTCTACATGTTGCTGGTCCTGAGTCCTGGCTGGGAGAGGTGATTTGATAGAGTTTCTACATGTTGCTGGTCCTGAGTCCTGGCCGAGAGAGGTGATTTGATAGTTTCTACATGTTGCTGGTCCTGAGTCCTGGCTGAGAGAGGTGATTTGATAGAGTTTCTACATGTTGCTGGTCCTGAGTCCTGGCTGAGAGAGGTGATTTGATAGTTTCTACATGTTGCTGGTCTTGAGTCCTGGCTGAGAGAGGTGATTTGATAGTTTCTACATGTTGCTGGTCCTGAGTCCTGGCTGAGAGAGGTGATTTGATAGAGTTTCTACATGTTGCTGGTCCTGAGTCCTGGCTGAGAGAGGTGATTTGATAGTTTCTACATGTTGCTGGTCCTGAGTCCTGGCTGAGAGAGGTGATTTGATAGAGTTTCTACATTTTGCTGGTCCCGAGTCCTGGCTGAGAGAGGTGATTTGATAGTTTCTACATGTTGCTGGTCCTAAGTCCTGGATGAGAGAGGTGATTTGATAGTTTCTACATGTTGCTGGTCCTGAGTCCTGGCTGAGAGAGGCGATTTGATAGTTTCTACATGTTGCTGTTCTTGAGTCCTGGCTGAGAGAGGTGATTTGATAGTTTCTACATGTTGCTGGCCCTGAGTCCTGGCTGAGAGAGGTGATTTGATAGATTCTACTTGTTGCTGGTCCTGAGTCCTGGCTGAGAGAGGTGATTTGATAGTTTCTACATGTTGCGGGTCCTGAGTCCTGGCTGAGAGAGGTGATTTGATAGTTTCTACATGTTGCTGGTCCTGAGTCCTGGCTGGGAGAGGTGATTTGATAGAGTTTCTACATGTTGCTGGTCCTGAGTCCTGGCCGAGAGAGGTGATTTGATAGTTTCTACATGTTGCTGGTCCTGAGTCCTGGCTGAGAGAGGTGATTTGATAGAGTTTCTACATGTTGCTGGTCCTGAGTCCTGGCTGAGAGAGGTGATTTGATAGTTTCTACATGTTGCTGGTCTTGAGTCCTGGCTGAGAGAGGTGATTTGATAGTTTCTACATGTTGCTGGTCCTGAGTCCTGGCTGAGAGAGGTGATTTGATAGAGTTTCTACATGTTGCTGGTCCTGAGTCCTGGCTGAGAGAGGTGATTTGATAGTTTCTACATGTTGCTGGTCCTGAGTCCTGGCTGAGAGAGGTGATTTGATAGAGTTTCTACATTTTGCTGGTCCCGAGTCCTGGCTGAGAGAGGTGATTTGATAGTTTCTACATGTTGCTGGTCCTAAGTCCTGGATGAGAGAGGTGATTTGATAGTTTCTACATGTTGCTGGTCCTGAGTCCTGGCTGAGAGAGGCGATTTGATAGTTTCTACATGTTGCTGTTCTTGAGTCCTGGCTGAGAGAGGTGATTTGATAGTTTCTACATGTTGCTGGTCCTGAGTCCTGGCTGAGAGAGGCGATTTGATAGTTTCTACATGTTGCTGGTCCTGAGTCCTGGCTGAGAGAGGTGATTTGATAGTTTCTACATGTTGCTGGTCCTGAGTCCTGGCTGAGAGAGGTGATTTGATAGTTTCTACTTGTTGCTGGTCCTGAGTCCTGGCTGAGAGAGGCGATTTGATAGTTTCTACATGTTGCTGTTCTTGAGTCCTGGCTGAGAGGGGTGATTTGATAGTTTCTACATGTTGCTGGTCCTGAGTCCTGGCTGAGAGAGGCGATTTGATAGTTTCTACATGTTGCTGGTCCTGAGTCCTGGCTGAGAGAGGTGATTTGATAGTTTCTACATGTTGCTGGTCCTGAGTCCTGGCTGAGAGAGGTGATTTGATAGTTTCTACTTGTTGCTGGTCCTGAGTCCTGGCTGAGAGAGGTGATTTGATAGTTTCTACATGTTGCTGGTCCTGAGTCCTGGCTGAGAGAGGTGATTTGATAGTTTCTACATGTTGCTGGCCCTGAGTCCTGGCTGAGAGAGGTGAATTGATAGTTTCTACTTGTTGCTGGTCCTGAGTCCTGGCTGAGAGAGGTGATTTGATAGTTTCTACATGTTGCTGGTCCTGAGTCCTGGCTGAGAGAGGTGATTTGATAGTTTCTACATGTTGCTGGTCCTGAGTCCTGGCTGGGAGAGGTGATTTGATAGAGTTTCTACATGTTGCTGGTCCTGAGTCCTGGCCGAGAGAGGTGATTTGATAGTTTCTACATGTTGCTGGTCCTGAGTCCTGGCTGAGAGAGGGGATTTGATAGAGTTTCTACATGTTGCTGGTCCTGAGTCCTGGCTGAGAGAGGTGATTTGATAGTTTCTACATGTTGCTAGTCCTGAGTCCTGGCTGAGAGAGGTGATTTGATAGTTTCTACATGTTGCTGGTCCCGAGTCCTGGCTGAGAGAGGTGATTTGATAGAGTTTCTACATTTTGCTGGTCCCGAGTCCTGGCTGAGAGAGGTGATTTGATAGTTTCTACTTGTTGCTGGTCCTGAGTCCTGGCTGAGAGAGGTGATTTGATAGTTTCTACATGTTGCTGGTCCTGAGTCCTGGCTGAGAGAGGTGATTTGATAGTTTCTACATGTTGCTGGTCCTGAGTCCTGGCTGGGAGAGGTGATTTGATAGAGTTTCTACATGTTGCTGGTCCTGAGTCCTGGCCGAGAGAGGTGATTTGATAGTTTCTACATGTTGCTGGTCCTGAGTCCTGGCTGAGAGAGGTGATTTGATAGAGTTTCTACATGTTGCTGGTCCTGAGTCCTGGCTGAGAGAGGTGATTTGATAGTTTCTACATGTTGCTAGTCCTGAGTCCTGGCTGAGAGAGGTGATTTGATAGTTTCTACATGTTGCTGGTCCCGAGTCCTGGCTGAGAGAGGTGATTTGATAGAGTTTCTACATTTTGCTGGTCCCGAGTCCTGGCTGAGAGAGGTGATTTGATAGTTTCTACTTGTTGCTGGTCCTGAGTCCTGGCTGAGAGAGGTGATTTGATAGTTTTTACATGTTGCGGGTCCTGAGTCCTGGCTGAGAGAGGTGATTTGATAGTTTCTACATGTTGCTGGTCCTGAGTCCTGGCTGGGAGAGGTGATTTGATAGTTTCTACATGTTGCTGGTCCTGAGTCCTGGCTGAGAGAGGTGATTTGATAGAGTTTCTACATGTTGCTGGTCCTGAGTCCTGGCTGAGAGAGGTGATTTGATAGTTTCTACATGTTGCTAGTCCTGAGTCCTGGCTGAGAGAGGTGATTTGATAGTTTCTACATGTTGCTGGTCCCGAGTCCTGGCTGAGAGAGGTGATTTGATAGAGTTTCTACATTTTGCTGGTCCCGAGTCCTGGCTGAGAGAGGTGATTTGATAGTTTCTACTTGTTGCTGGTCCTGAGTCCTGGCTGAGAGAGGTGATTTGATAGTTTCTACATGTTGCTGGTCCTGAGTCCTGGCTGAGAGAGGTGATTTGATAGTTTCTACATGTTGCTGGTCCTGAGTCCTGGCTGGGAGAGGTGATTTGATAGAGTTTCTACATGTTGCTGGTCCTGAGTCCTGGCCGAGAGAGGTGATTTGATAGTTTCTACATGTTGCTGGTCCTGAGTCCTGGCTGAGAGAGGTGATTTGATAGAGTTTCTACATGTTGCTGGTCCTGAGTCCTGGCTGAGAGAGGTGATTTGATAGTTTCTACATGTTGCTAGTCCTGAGTCCTGGCTGAGAGAGGTGATTTGATAGTTTCTACATGTTGCTGGTCCCGAGTCCTGGCTGAGAGAGGTGATTTGATAGAGTTTCTACATTTTGCTGGTCCCGAGTCCTGGCTGAGAGAGGTGATTTGATAGTTTCTACTTGTTGCTGGTCCTGAGTCCTGGCTGAGAGAGGTGATTTGATAGTTTTTACATGTTGCGGGTCCTGAGTCCTGGCTGAGAGAGGTGATTTGATAGTTTCTACATGTTGCTGGTCCTGAGTCCTGGCTGGGAGAGGTGATTTGATAGTTTCTACATGTTGCTGGTCCTGAGTCCTGGCTGAGAGAGGTGATTTGATAGAGTTTCTACATGTTGCTGGTCCTGAGTCCTGGCTGAGAGAGGTGATTTGATAGTTTCTACATGTTGCTGGTCCTGAGTCCTGGCTGAGAGAGGTGATTTGATAGTTTCTACATGTTGCTGGTCCTGAGTCCTGGCTGGGAGAGGTGATTTGATAGAGTTTCTACATGTTGCTGGTCTTGAGTCCTGGCTGAGAGAGGTGATTTGATAGTTTCTACATGTTGCTGGTCCTGAGTCCTGGCTGAGAGAGGCGATTTGATAGTTTCTACATGTTGCTGTTCTTGAGTCCTGGCTGAGAGAGGCGATTTGATAGTTTCTACATGTTGCTGGTCCTGAGTCCTGGCTGAGAGAAGTGATTTGATAGTTTCTACTTGTTGCTGGTCCTGAGTCCTGGCTGAGAGAGGTGATTTGATAGAGTTTCTACATTTTGCTGGTCCCGAGTCCTGGCTGAGAGAGGTGATTTGATACAGTTTCTACATGTTGCTGGTCCTGAGTCCTGGCTGAGAGAGGTGATTTGATAGTTTCTACATGTTGCTGGTCCTGAGTCCTGGCTGAGAGAGGTGATTTGATAGAGTTTCTACATTTTGCTGGTCCCGAGTCCTGGCTGAGAGAGGTGATTTGATAGTTTCTACATGTTCCTGGTCCTAAGTCCTGGATGAGAGAGGTGATTTGATAGTTTCTACATGTTGCTGGTCCTGAGTCCTGGCTGAGAGAGGCGATTTGATAGTTTCTACATGTTGCTGTTCTTGAGTCCTGGCTGAGAGAGGTGATTTGATAGTTTCTACATGTTGCTGGTCCTGAGTCCTGGCTGAGAGAGGCGATTTGATAGTTTCTACATGTTGCTGGTCCTGAGTCCTGGCTGAGAGAGGTGATTTGATAGTTTCTACATGTTGCTGGTCCTGAGTCCTGGCTGAGAGAGGTGATTTGATAGTTTCTACTTGTTGCTGGTCCTGAGTCCTGGCTGAGAGAGGCGATTTGATAGTTTCTACATGTTGCTGTTCTTGAGTCCTGGCTGAGAGGGGTGATTTGATAGTTTCTACATGTTGCTGGTCCTGAGTCCTGGCTGAGAGAGGCGATTTGATAGTTTCTACATGTTGCTGGTCCTGAGTCCTGGCTGAGAGAGGTGATTTGATAGTTTCTACATGTTGCTGGTCCTGAGTCCTGGCTGAGAGAGGTGATTTGATAGTTTCTACTTGTTGCTGGTCCTGAGTCCTGGCTGAGAGAGGTGATTTGATAGTTTCTACATGTTGCTGGTCCTGAGTCCTGGCTGAGAGAGGTGATTTGATAGTTTCTACATGTTGCTGGCCCTGAGTCCTGGCTGAGAGAGGTGAATTGATAGTTTCTACTTGTTGCTGGTCCTGAGTCCTGGCTGAGAGAGGTGATTTGATAGTTTCTACATGTTGCTGGTCCTGAGTCCTGGCTGAGAGAGGTGATTTGATAGTTTCTACATGTTGCTGGTCCTGAGTCCTGGCTGGGAGAGGTGATTTGATAGAGTTTCTACATGTTGCTGGTCCTGAGTCCTGGCCGAGAGAGGTGATTTGATAGTTTCTACATGTTGCTGGTCCTGAGTCCTGGCTGAGAGAGGTGATTTGATAGAGTTTCTACATGTTGCTGGTCCTGAGTCCTGGCTGAGAGAGGTGATTTGATAGTTTCTACATGTTGCTAGTCCTGAGTCCTGGCTGAGAGAGGTGATTTGATAGTTTCTACATGTTGCTGGTCCCGAGTCCTGGCTGAGAGAGGTGATTTGATAGAGTTTCTACATGTTGCTGGTCCCGAGTCCTGGCTGAGAGAGGTGATTTGATAGTTTCTACTTGTTGCTGGTCCTGAGTCCTGGCTGAGAGAGGTGATTTGATAGTTTCTACATGTTGCGGGTCCTGAGTCCTGGCTGAGAGAGGTGATTTGATAGTTTCTACATGTTGCTGGTCCTGAGTCCTGGCTGGGAGAGGTGATTTGATAGAGTTTCTACATGTTGCTGGTCCTGAGTCCTGGCCGAGAGAGGTGATTTGATAGTTTCTACATGTTGCTGGTCCTGAGTCCTGGCTGAGAGAGGTGATTTGATAGAGTTTCTACATGTTGCTGGTCCTGAGTCCTGGCTGAGAGAGGTGATTTGATAGTTTCTACATGTTGCTGGTCTTGAGTCCTGGCTGAGAGAGGTGATTTGATAGTTTCTACATGTTGCTGGTCCTGAGTCCTGGCTGAGAGAGGTGATTTGATAGAGTTTCTACATGTTGCTGGTCCTGAGTCCTGGCTGAGAGAGGTGATTTGATAGTTTCTACATGTTGCTGGTCCTGAGTCCTGGCTGAGAGAGGTGATTTGATAGAGTTTCTACATTTTGCTGGTCCCGAGTCCTGGCTGAGAGAGGTGATTTGATAGTTTCTACATGTTGCTGGTCCTAAGTCCTGGATGAGAGAGGTGATTTGATAGTTTCTACATGTTGCTGGTCCTGAGTCCTGGCTGAGAGAGGCGATTTGATAGTTTCTACATGTTGCTGTTCTTGAGTCCTGGCTGAGAGAGGTGATTTGATAGTTTCTACATGTTGCTGGTCCTGAGTCCTGGCTGAGAGAGGCGATTTGATAGTTTCTACATGTTGCTGGTCCTGAGTCCTGGCTGAGAGAGGTGATTTGATAGTTTCTACATGTTGCTGGTCCTGAGTCCTGGCTGAGAGAGGTGATTTGATAGTTTCTACTTGTTGCTGGTCCTGAGTCCTGGCTGAGAGAGGCGATTTGATAGTTTCTACATGTTGCTGTTCTTGAGTCCTGGCTGAGAGGGGTGATTTGATAGTTTCTACATGTTGCTGGTCCTGAGTCCTGGCTGAGAGAGGCGATTTGATAGTTTCTACATGTTGCTGGTCCTGAGTCCTGGCTGAGAGAGGTGATTTGATAGTTTCTACATGTTGCTGGTCCTGAGTCCTGGCTGAGAGAGGTGATTTGATAGTTTCTACTTGTTGCTGGTCCTGAGTCCTGGCTGAGAGAGGTGATTTGATAGTTTCTACATGTTGCTGGTCCTGAGTCCTGGCTGAGAGAGGTGATTTGATAGTTTCTACATGTTGCTGGCCCTGAGTCCTGGCTGAGAGAGGTGAATTGATAGTTTCTACTTGTTGCTGGTCCTGAGTCCTGGCTGAGAGAGGTGATTTGATAGTTTCTACATGTTGCTGGTCCTGAGTCCTGGCTGAGAGAGGTGATTTGATAGTTTCTACATGTTGCTGGTCCTGAGTCCTGGCTGGGAGAGGTGATTTGATAGAGTTTCTACATGTTGCTGGTCCTGAGTCCTGGCCGAGAGAGGTGATTTGATAGTTTCTACATGTTGCTGGTCCTGAGTCCTGGCTGAGAGAGGGGATTTGATAGAGTTTCTACATGTTGCTGGTCCTGAGTCCTGGCTGAGAGAGGTGATTTGATAGTTTCTACATGTTGCTAGTCCTGAGTCCTGGCTGAGAGAGGTGATTTGATAGTTTCTACATGTTGCTGGTCCCGAGTCCTGGCTGAGAGAGGTGATTTGATAGAGTTTCTACATTTTGCTGGTCCCGAGTCCTGGCTGAGAGAGGTGATTTGATAGTTTCTACTTGTTGCTGGTCCTGAGTCCTGGCTGAGAGAGGTGATTTGATAGTTTCTACATGTTGCTGGTCCTGAGTCCTGGCTGAGAGAGGTGATTTGATAGTTTCTACATGTTGCTGGTCCTGAGTCCTGGCTGGGAGAGGTGATTTGATAGAGTTTCTACATGTTGCTGGTCCTGAGTCCTGGCCGAGAGAGGTGATTTGATAGTTTCTACATGTTGCTGGTCCTGAGTCCTGGCTGAGAGAGGTGATTTGATAGAGTTTCTACATGTTGCTGGTCCTGAGTCCTGGCTGAGAGAGGTGATTTGATAGTTTCTACATGTTGCTAGTCCTGAGTCCTGGCTGAGAGAGGTGATTTGATAGTTTCTACATGTTGCTGGTCCCGAGTCCTGGCTGAGAGAGGTGATTTGATAGAGTTTCTACATTTTGCTGGTCCCGAGTCCTGGCTGAGAGAGGTGATTTGATAGTTTCTACTTGTTGCTGGTCCTGAGTCCTGGCTGAGAGAGGTGATTTGATAGTTTTTACATGTTGCGGGTCCTGAGTCCTGGCTGAGAGAGGTGATTTGATAGTTTCTACATGTTGCTGGTCCTGAGTCCTGGCTGGGAGAGGTGATTTGATAGTTTCTACATGTTGCTGGTCCTGAGTCCTGGCTGAGAGAGGTGATTTGATAGAGTTTCTACATGTTGCTGGTCCTGAGTCCTGGCTGAGAGAGGTGATTTGATAGTTTCTACATGTTGCTGGTCCTGAGTCCTGGCTGAGAGAGGTGATTTGATAGTTTCTACATGTTGCTGGTCCTGAGTCCTGGCTGGGAGAGGTGATTTGATAGAGTTTCTACATGTTGCTGGTCTTGAGTCCTGGCTGAGAGAGGTGATTTGATAGTTTCTACATGTTGCTGGTCCTGAGTCCTGGCTGAGAGAGGCGATTTGATAGTTTCTACATGTTGCTGTTCTTGAGTCCTGGCTGAGAGAGGCGATTTGATAGTTTCTACATGTTGCTGGTCCTGAGTCCTGGCTGAGAGAAGTGATTTGATAGTTTCTACTTGTTGCTGGTCCTGAGTCCTGGCTGAGAGAGGTGATTTGATAGAGTTTCTACATTTTGCTGGTCCCGAGTCCTGGCTGAGAGAGGTGATTTGATAGTTTCTACATGTTGCTGGTCCTGAGTCCTGGATGAGAGAGGTGATTTGATAGTTTCTACATGTTGCTGGTCCTGAGTCCTGGCTGAGAGAGGCGATTTGATAGTTTCTACATGTTGCTGTTCTTGAGTCCTGGCTGAGAGAGGTGATTTGATAGTTTCTACATGTTGCTGGTCCTGAGTCCTGGCTGAGAGAGGCGATTTGATAGTTTCTACATGTTGCTGGTCCTGAGTCCCGGCTGAGAGAGGTGATTTGATAGTTTCTACATGTTGCTGGTCCTGAGTCCTGGCTGAGAGAGGTGATTTGATAGTTTCTACTTGTTGCTGGTCCTGAGTCCTGGCTGAGAGAGGTGATTTGATAGTTTCTACATGTTGCTGGTCCTGAGTCCTGGCTGAGAGAGGTGATTTGATAGTTTCTACATGTTGCTGGCCCTGAGTCCTGGCTGGGAGAGGTGATTTGATAGAGTTTCTACATGTTGCTGGTCCTGAGTCCTGGCCGAGAGAGGTGATTTGATAGTTTCTACATGTTGCTGGTCCTGAGTCCTGGCTGAGAGAGGTGATTTGATAGAGTTTCTACATGTTGCTGGTCCTGAGTCCTGGCTGAGAGAGGTGATTTGATAGTTTCTACATGTTGCTAGTCCTGAGTCCTGGCTGAGAGAGGTGATTTGATAGTTTCTACATGTTGCTGGTCCTGAGTCCTGGCTGAGAGAGGTGATTTGATAGAGTTTCTACATTTTGCTGGTCCCGAGTCCTGGCTGAGAGAGGTGATTTGATAGTTTCTACTTGTTGCTGGTCCTGAGTCCTGGCTGAGAGAGGTGATTTGATAGTTTCTACATGTTGCTGGTCCTGAGTGCTGGCTGAGAGAGGTGATTTGATAGTTTCTACATGTTGCTGGTCCTGAGTCCTGGCTGGGAGAGGTGATTTGATAGAGTTTCTACATGTTGCTGGTCCTGAGTCCTGGCCGAGAGAGGTGATTTGATAGTTTCTACATGTTGCTGGTCCTGAGTCCTGGCTGAGAGAGGTGATTTGATAGTTTCTACATGTTGCTGGTCCTGAGTCCTGGCTGAGAGAGGTGATTTGATAGTTTCTACATGTTGCTGGTCCTGAGTCCTGGCTGGGAGAGGTGATTTGATAGAGTTTCTACATGTTGCTGGTCTTGAGTCCTGGCTGAGAGAGGTGATTTGATAGTTTCTACATGTTGCTGGTCCTGAGTCCTGGCTGAGAGAGGCGATTTGATAGTTTCTACATGTTGCTGGTCCTGAGTCCTGGCTGAGAGAGGTGATTTGATAGTTTCTACATGTTGCTGGTCCTGAGTCCTGGCTGAGAGAGGTGATTTGATAGTTTCTACTTGTTGCTGGTCCTGAGTCCTGGCTGAGAGAGGTGATTTGATAGTTTCTACATGTTGCTGGTCCTGAGTCCTGGCTGAGAGAGGTGATTTGATAGTTTCTACATGTTGCTGGCCCTGAGTCCTGGCTGAGAGAGGTGAATTGATAGTTTCTACTTGTTGCTGGTCCTGAGTCCTGGCTGAGAGAGGTGATTTGATAGTTTCTACATGTTGCTGGTCCTGAGTCCTGGCTGAGAGAAGTGATTTGATAGTTTCTACATGTTGCTGGTCCTGAGTCCTGGCTGGGAGAGGTGATTTGATAGAGTTTCTACATGTTGCTGGTCCTGAGTCCTGGCCGAGAGAGGTGATTTGATAGTTTCTACATGTTGCTGGTCCTGAGTCCTGGCTGAGAGAGGGGATTTGATAGAGTTTCTACATGTTGCTGGTCCTGAGTCCTGGCTGAGAGAGGTGATTTGATAGTTTCTACATGTTGCTAGTCCTGAGTCCTGGCTGAGAGAGGTGATTTGATAGTTTCTACATGTTGCTGGTCCCGAGTCCTGGCTGAGAGAGGTGATTTGATAGAGTTTCTACATTTTGCTGGTCCCGAGTCCTGGCTGAGAGAGGTGATTTGATAGTTTCTACTTGTTGCTGGTCCTGAGTCCTGGCTGAGAGAGGTGATTTGATAGTTTCTACATGTTGCTGGTCCTGAGTCCTGGCTGAGAGAGGTGATTTGATAGTTTCTACATGTTGCTGGTCCTGAGTCCTGGCTGGGAGAGGTGATTTGATAGAGTTTCTACATGTTGCTGGTCCTGAGTCCTGGCCGAGAGAGGTGATTTGATAGTTTCTACATGTTGCTGGTCCTGAGTCCTGGCTGAGAGAGGTGATTTGATAGAGTTTCTACATGTTGCTGGTCCTGAGTCCTGGCTGAGAGAGGTGATTTGATAGTTTCTACATGTTGCTAGTCCTGAGTCCTGGCTGAGAGAGGTGATTTGATAGTTTCTACATGTTGCTGGTCCCGAGTCCTGGCTGAGAGAGGTGATTTGATAGAGTTTCTACATTTTGCTGGTCCCGAGTCCTGGCTGAGAGAGGTGATTTGATAGTTTCTACTTGTTGCTGGTCCTGAGTCCTGGCTGAGAGAGGTGATTTGATAGTTTTTACATGTTGCGGGTCCTGAGTCCTGGCTGAGAGAGGTGATTTGATAGTTTCTACATGTTGCTGGTCCTGAGTCCTGGCTGGGAGAGGTGATTTGATAGTTTCTACATGTTGCTGGTCCTGAGTCCTGGCTGAGAGAGGTGATTTGATAGAGTTTCTACATGTTGCTGGTCCTGAGTCCTGGCTGAGAGAGGTGATTTGATAGTTTCTACATGTTGCTGGTCCTGAGTCCTGGCTGAGAGAGGTGATTTGATAGTTTCTACATGTTGCTGGTCCTGAGTCCTGGCTGGGAGAGGTGATTTGATAGAGTTTCTACATGTTGCTGGTCTTGAGTCCTGGCTGAGAGAGGTGATTTGATAGTTTCTACATGTTGCTGGTCCTGAGTCCTGGCTGAGAGAGGCGATTTGATAGTTTCTACATGTTGCTGTTCTTGAGTCCTGGCTGAGAGAGGCGATTTGATAGTTTCTACATGTTGCTGGTCCTGAGTCCTGGCTGAGAGAAGTGATTTGATAGTTTCTACTTGTTGCTGGTCCTGAGTCCTGGCTGAGAGAGGTGATTTGATAGAGTTTCTACATTTTGCTGGTCCCGAGTCCTGGCTGAGAGAGGTGATTTGATAGTTTCTACATGTTGCTGGTCCTGAGTCCTGGATGAGAGAGGTGATTTGATAGTTTCTACATGTTGCTGGTCCTGAGTCCTGGCTGAGAGAGGCGATTTGATAGTTTCTACATGTTGCTGTTCTTGAGTCCTGGCTGAGAGAGGTGATTTGATAGTTTCTACATGTTGCTGGTCCTGAGTCCTGGCTGAGAGAGGCGATTTGATAGTTTCTACATGTTGCTGGTCCTGAGTCCCGGCTGAGAGAGGTGATTTGATAGTTTCTACATGTTGCTGGTCCTGAGTCCTGGCTGAGAGAGGTGATTTGATAGTTTCTACTTGTTGCTGGTCCTGAGTCCTGGCTGAGAGAGGTGATTTGATAGTTTCTACATGTTGCTGGTCCTGAGTCCTGGCTGAGAGAGGTGATTTGATAGTTTCTACATGTTGCTGGCCCTGAGTCCTGGCTGGGAGAGGTGATTTGATAGAGTTTCTACATGTTGCTGGTCCTGAGTCCTGGCCGAGAGAGGTGATTTGATAGTTTCTACATGTTGCTGGTCCTGAGTCCTGGCTGAGAGAGGTGATTTGATAGAGTTTCTACATGTTGCTGGTCCTGAGTCCTGGCTGAGAGAGGTGATTTGATAGTTTCTACATGTTGCTAGTCCTGAGTCCTGGCTGAGAGAGGTGATTTGATAGTTTCTACATGTTGCTGGTCCTGAGTCCTGGCTGAGAGAGGTGATTTGATAGAGTTTCTACATGTTGCTGGTCCTGAGTCCTGGCTGAGAGAGGTGATTTGATAGTTTCTACATGTTGCTGGTCCTGAGTCCTGGCTGGGAGAGGTGATTTGATAGAGTTTCTACATGTTGCTGGTCTTGAGTCCTGGCTGAGAGAGGTGATTTGATAGTTTCTACATGTTGCTGGTCCTGAGTCCTGGCTGAGAGAGGCGATTTGATAGTTTCTACATGTTGCTGGTCTTGAGTCCTGGCTGAGAGAGGCGATTTGATAGTTTCTACATGTTGCTGGTCCTGAGTCCTGGATGAGAGAGGTGATTTGATAGTTTCTACATGTTGCTGGTCCTGAGTCCTGGCTGAGAGAGGCGATTTGATAGTTTCTACATGTTGCTGTTCTTGAGTCCTGGCTGAGAGAGGTGATTTGATAGTTTCTACATGTTGCTGGTCCTGAGTCCTGGCTGAGAGAGGCGATTTGATAGTTTCTACATGTTGCTGGTCCTGAGTCCTGGCTGAGAGAGGTGATTTGATAGTTTCTACATGTTGCTGGTCCTGAGTCCTGGCTGAGAGAGGTGATTTGATAGTTTCTACTTGTTGCTGGTCCTGAGTCCTGGCTGAGAGAGGTGATTTGATAGTTTCTACATGTTGCTGGTCCTGAGTCCTGGCTGAGAGAGGTGATTTGATAGTTTCTACATGTTGCTGGTCCTGAGTGCTGGCTGAGAGAGGTGATTTGATAGTTTCTACATGTTGCTGGTCCTGAGTCCTGGCTGGGAGAGGTGATTTGATAGAGTTTCTACATGTTGCTGGTCCTGAGTCCTGGCCGAGAGAGGTGATTTGATAGTTTCTACATGTTGCTGGTCCTGAGTCCTGGCTGAGAGAGGTGATTTGATAGTTTCTACATGTTGCTGGTCCTGAGTCCTGGCTGAGAGAGGTGATTTGATAGTTTCTACATGTTGCTGGTCCTGAGTCCTGGCCGGGAGAGGTGATTTGATAGAGTTTCTACATGTTGCTGGTCTTGAGTCCTGGCTGAGAGAGGTGATTTGATAGTTTCTACATGTTGCTGGTCCTGAGTCCTGGCTGAGAGAGGCGATTTGATAGTTTCTACATGTTGCTGGTCTTGAGTCCTGGCTGAGAGAGGCGATTTGATAGTTTCTACATGTTGCTGGTCCTGAGTCCTGGATGAGAGAGGTGATTTGATAGTTTCTACATGTTGCTGGTCCTGAGTCCTGGCTGAGAGAGGCGATTTGATAGTTTCTACATGTTGCTGTTCTTGAGTCCTGGCTGAGAGAGGTGATTTGATAGTTTCTACATGTTGCTGGTCCTGAGTCCTGGCTGAGAGAGGCGATTTGATAGTTTCTACATGTTGCTGGTCCTGAGTCCTGGCTGAGAGAGGTGATTTGATAGTTTCTACATGTTGCTGGTCCTGAGTCCTGGCTGAGAGAGGTGATTTGATAGTTTCTACTTGTTGCTGGTCCTGAGTCCTGGCTGAGAGAGGTGATTTGATAGTTTCTACATGTTGCTGGTCCTGAGTCCTGGCTGAGAGAGGTGATTTGATAGTTTCTACATGTTGCTGGTCCTGAGTCCTGGCCGAGAGAGGTGATTTGATAGTTTCTACATGTTGCTGGTCCTGAGTCCTGGCTGAGAGAGGTGATTTGATAGAGTTTCTACATGTTGCTGGTCCTGAGTCCTGGCTGAGAGAGGTGATTTGATAGTTTCTACATGTTGCTAGTCCTGAGTCCTGGCTGAGAGAGGTGATTTGATAGTTTCTACATGTTGCTGGTCCTGAGTCCTGGCTGAGAGAGGTGATTTGATAGAGTTTCTACATTTTGCTGGTCCCGAGTCCTGGCTGAGAGAGGTGATTTGATAGTTTCTACTTGTTGCTGGTCCTGAGTCCTGGCTGAGAGAGGTGATTTGATAGTTTCTACATGTTGCTGGTCCTGAGTCCTGGCTGAGAGAGGTGATTTGATAGTTTCTACATGTTGCTGGTCCTGAGTCCTGGCTGGGAGAGGTGATTTGATAGAGTTTCTACATGTTGCTGGTCCTGAGTCCTGGCCGAGATAGGTGATTTGATAGTTTCTACATGTTGCTGGTCCTGAGTCCTGGCTGAGAGAGGTGATTTGATAGTTTCTACATGTTGCTGGTCCTGAGTCCTGGCTGGGAGAGGTGATTTGATAGAGTTTCTACATGTTGCTGGTCTTGAGTCCTGGCTGAGAGATGTGATTTGATAGTTTCTACATGTTGCTGGTCCTGAGTCCTGGCTGAGAGAGGCGATTTGATAGTTTCTACATGTTGCTGTTCTTGAGTCCTGGCTGAGAGAGGCGATTTGATAATTTCTACATGTTGCTGGTCCTGAGTCCTGGCTGAGAGAAGTGATTTGATAGTTTCTACATGTTGCTGGTCCTGAGTCCTGGCTGAGAGAGGTGATTTGATAGAGTTTCTACATTTTGCTGGTCCCGAGTCCTGGCTGAGAGAGGTGATTTGATAGTTTCTACATGTTGCTGGTCCTGAGTCCTGGATGAGAGAGGTGATTTGATAGTTTCTACATGTTGCTGGTCCTGAGTCCTGGCTGAGAGAGGCGATTTGATAGTTTCTACATGTTGCTGGTCCTGAGTCCTGGCTGGGAGAGGTGATTTGATAGAGTTTCTACATGTTGCTGGTCCTGAGTCCTGGCCGAGAGAGGTGATTTGATAGTTTCTACATGTTGCTGGTCCTGAGTCCTGGCTGAGAGAGGTGATTTGATAGTTTCTACATGTTGCTGGTCCTGAGTCCTGGCTGAGAGAGGTGATTTGATAGTTTCTACATGTTGCTGGTCCTGAGTCCTGGCTGAGAGAGGTGATTTGATAGTTTCTACATGTTGCTGGCCCTGAGTCCTGGCTGAGAGAGGTGAATTGATAGTTTCTACTTGTTGCTGGTCCTGAGTCCTGGCTGAGAGAGGTGATTTGATAGTTTCTACATGTTGCTGGTCCTGAGTCCTGGCTGAGAGAGGTGATTTGATAGTTTCTACATGTTGCTGGTCCTGAGTCCTGGCTGGGAGAGGTGATTTGATAGAGTTTCTACATGTTGCTGGTCCTGAGTCCTGGCCGAGAGAGGTGATTTGATAGTTTCTACATGTTGCTGGTCCTGAGTCCTGGCTGAGAGAGGGGATTTGATAGAGTTTCTACATGTTGCTGGTCCTGAGTCCTGGCTGAGAGAGGTGATTTGATAGTTTCTACATGTTGCTAGTCCTGAGTCCTGGCTGAGAGAGGTGATTTGATAGTTTCTACATGTTGCTGGTCCCGAGTCCTGGCTGAGAGAGGTGATTTGATAGAGTTTCTACATTTTGCTGGTCCCGAGTCCTGGCTGAGAGAGGTGATTTGATAGTTTCTACTTGTTGCTGGTCCTGAGTCCTGGCTGAGAGAGGTGATTTGATAGTTTCTACATGTTGCTGGTCCTGAGTCCTGGCTGAGAGAGGTGATTTGATAGTTTCTACATGTTGCTGGTCCTGAGTCCTGGCTGGGAGAGGTGATTTGATAGAGTTTCTACATGTTGCTGGTCCTGAGTCCTGGCCGAGAGAGGTGATTTGATAGTTTCTACATGTTGCTGGTCCTGAGTCCTGGCTGAGAGAGGTGATTTGATAGAGTTTCTACATGTTGCTGGTCCTGAGTCCTGGCTGAGAGAGGTGATTTGATAGTTTCTACATGTTGCTAGTCCTGAGTCCTGGCTGAGAGAGGTGATTTGATAGTTTCTACATGTTGCTGGTCCCGAGTCCTGGCTGAGAGAGGTGATTTGATAGAGTTTCTACATTTTGCTGGTCCCGAGTCCTGGCTGAGAGAGGTGATTTGATAGTTTCTACTTGTTGCTGGTCCTGAGTCCTGGCTGAGAGAGGTGATTTGATAGTTTTTACATGTTGCGGGTCCTGAGTCCTGGCTGAGAGAGGTGATTTGATAGTTTCTACATGTTGCTGGTCCTGAGTCCTGGCTGGGAGAGGTGATTTGATAGTTTCTACATGTTGCTGGTCCTGAGTCCTGGCTGAGAGAGGTGATTTGATAGAGTTTCTACATGTTGCTGGTCCTGAGTCCTGGCTGAGAGAGGTGATTTGATAGTTTCTACATGTTGCTGGTCCTGAGTCCTGGCTGAGAGAGGTGATTTGATAGTTTCTACATGTTGCTGGTCCTGAGTCCTGGCTGGGAGAGGTGATTTGATAGAGTTTCTACATGTTGCTGGTCTTGAGTCCTGGCTGAGAGAGGTGATTTGATAGTTTCTACATGTTGCTGGTCCTGAGTCCTGGCTGAGAGAGGCGATTTGATAGTTTCTACATGTTGCTGTTCTTGAGTCCTGGCTGAGAGAGGCGATTTGATAGTTTCTACATGTTGCTGGTCCTGAGTCCTGGCTGAGAGAAGTGATTTGATAGTTTCTACTTGTTGCTGGTCCTGAGTCCTGGCTGAGAGAGGTGATTTGATAGAGTTTCTACATTTTGCTGGTCCCGAGTCCTGGCTGAGAGAGGTGATTTGATAGTTTCTACATGTTGCTGGTCCTGAGTCCTGGATGAGAGAGGTGATTTGATAGTTTCTACATGTTGCTGGTCCTGAGTCCTGGCTGAGAGAGGCGATTTGATAGTTTCTACATGTTGCTGTTCTTGAGTCCTGGCTGAGAGAGGTGATTTGATAGTTTCTACATGTTGCTGGTCCTGAGTCCTGGCTGAGAGAGGCGATTTGATAGTTTCTACATGTTGCTGGTCCTGAGTCCCGGCTGAGAGAGGTGATTTGATAGTTTCTACATGTTGCTGGTCCTGAGTCCTGGCTGAGAGAGGTGATTTGATAGTTTCTACTTGTTGCTGGTCCTGAGTCCTGGCTGAGAGAGGTGATTTGATAGTTTCTACATGTTGCTGGTCCTGAGTCCTGGCTGAGAGAGGTGATTTGATAGTTTCTACATGTTGCTGGCCCTGAGTCCTGGCTGGGAGAGGTGATTTGATAGAGTTTCTACATGTTGCTGGTCCTGAGTCCTGGCCGAGAGAGGTGATTTGATAGTTTCTACATGTTGCTGGTCCTGAGTCCTGGCTGAGAGAGGTGATTTGATAGAGTTTCTACATGTTGCTGGTCCTGAGTCCTGGCTGAGAGAGGTGATTTGATAGTTTCTACATGTTGCTAGTCCTGAGTCCTGGCTGAGAGAGGTGATTTGATAGTTTCTACATGTTGCTGGTCCTGAGTCCTGGCTGAGAGAGGTGATTTGATAGAGTTTCTACATTTTGCTGGTCCCGAGTCCTGGCTGAGAGAGGTGATTTGATAGTTTCTACTTGTTGCTGGTCCTGAGTCCTGGCTGAGAGAGGTGATTTGATAGTTTCTACATGTTGCTGGTCCTGAGTGCTGGCTGAGAGAGGTGATTTGATAGTTTCTACATGTTGCTGGTCCTGAGTCCTGGCTGGGAGAGGTGATTTGATAGAGTTTCTACATGTTGCTGGTCCTGAGTCCTGGCCGAGAGAGGTGATTTGATAGTTTCTACATGTTGCTGGTCCTGAGTCCTGGCTGAGAGAGGTGATTTGATAGTTTCTACATGTTGCTGGTCCTGAGTCCTGGCTGAGAGAGGTGATTTGATAGTTTCTACATGTTGCTGGTCCTGAGTCCTGGCTGGGAGAGGTGATTTGATAGAGTTTCTACATGTTGCTGGTCTTGAGTCCTGGCTGAGAGAGGTGATTTGATAGTTTCTACATGTTGCTGGTCCTGAGTCCTGGCTGAGAGAGGCGATTTGATAGTTTCTACATGTTGCTGGTCTTGAGTCCTGGCTGAGAGAGGCGATTTGATAGTTTCTACATGTTGCTGGTCCTGAGTCCTGGATGAGAGAGGTGATTTGATAGTTTCTACATGTTGCTGGTCCTGAGTCCTGGCTGAGAGAGGCGATTTGATAGTTTCTACATGTTGCTGTTCTTGAGTCCTGGCTGAGAGAGGTGATTTGATAGTTTCTACATGTTGCTGGTCCTGAGTCCTGGCTGAGAGAGGCGATTTGATAGTTTCTACATGTTGCTGGTCCTGAGTCCTGGCTGAGAGAGGTGATTTGATAGTTTCTACATGTTGCTGGTCCTGAGTCCTGGCTGAGAGAGGTGATTTGATAGTTTCTACTTGTTGCTGGTCCTGAGTCCTGGCTGAGAGAGGTGATTTGATAGTTTCTACATGTTGCTGGTCCTGAGTCCTGGCTGAGAGAGGTGATTTGATAGTTTCTACATGTTGCTGGTCCTGAGTGCTGGCTGAGAGAGGTGATTTGATAGTTTCTACATGTTGCTGGTCCTGAGTCCTGGCTGGGAGAGGTGATTTGATAGAGTTTCTACATGTTGCTGGTCCTGAGTCCTGGCCGAGAGAGGTGATTTGATAGTTTCTACATGTTGCTGGTCCTGAGTCCTGGCTGAGAGAGGTGATTTGATAGTTTCTACATGTTGCTGGTCCTGAGTCCTGGCTGAGAGAGGTGATTTGATAGTTTCTACATGTTGCTGGTCCTGAGTCCTGGCTGGGAGAGGTGATTTGATAGAGTTTCTACATGTTGCTGGTCTTGAGTCCTGGCTGAGAGAGGTGATTTGATAGTTTCTACATGTTGCTGGTCCTGAGTCCTGGCTGAGAGAGGCGATTTGATAGTTTCTACATGTTGCTGGTCTTGAGTCCTGGCTGAGAGAGGCGATTTGATAGTTTCTACATGTTGCTGGTCCTGAGTCCTGGATGAGAGAGGTGATTTGATAGTTTCTACATGTTGCTGGTCCTGAGTCCTGGCTGAGAGAGGCGATTTGATAGTTTCTACATGTTGCTGTTCTTGAGTCCTGGCTGAGAGAGGTGATTTGATAGTTTCTACATGTTGCTGGTCCTGAGTCCTGGCTGAGAGAGGCGATTTGATAGTTTCTACATGTTGCTGGTCCTGAGTCCTGGCTGAGAGAGGTGATTTGATAGTTTCTACATGTTGCTGGTCCTGAGTCCTGGCTGAGAGAGGTGATTTGATAGTTTCTACTTGTTGCTGGTCCTGAGTCCTGGCTGAGAGAGGTGATTTGATAGTTTCTACATGTTGCTGGTCCTGAGTCCTGGCTGAGAGAGGTGATTTGATAGTTTCTACATGTTGCTGGTCCTGAGTCCTGGCCGAGAGAGGTGATTTGATAGTTTCTACATGTTGCTGGTCCTGAGTCCTGGCTGAGAGAGGTGATTTGATAGAGTTTCTACATGTTGCTGGTCCTGAGTCCTGGCTGAGAGAGGTGATTTGATAGTTTCTACATGTTGCTAGTCCTGAGTCCTGGCTGAGAGAGGTGATTTGATAGTTTCTACATGTTGCTGGTCCTGAGTCCTGGCTGAGAGAGGTGATTTGATAGAGTTTCTACATTTTGCTGGTCCCGAGTCCTGGCTGAGAGAGGTGATTTGATAGTTTCTACTTGTTGCTGGTCCTGAGTCCTGGCTGAGAGAGGTGATTTGATAGTTTCTACATGTTGCTGGTCCTGAGTCCTGGCTGAGAGAGGTGATTTGATAGTTTCTACATGTTGCTGGTCCTGAGTCCTGGCTGGGAGAGGTGATTTGATAGTTTCTACATGTTGCTGGTCCTGAGTCCTGGCCGAGATAGGTGATTTGATAGTTTCTACATGTTGCTGGTCCTGAGTCCTGGCTGAGAGAGGTGATTTGATAGTTTCTACATGTTGCTGGTCCTGAGTCCTGGCTGGGAGAGGTGATTTGATAGAGTTTCTACATGTTGCTGGTCTTGAGTCCTGGCTGAGAGATGTGATTTGATAGTTTCTACATGTTGCTGGTCCTGAGTCCTGGCTGAGAGAGGCGATTTGATAGTTTCTACATGTTGCTGTTCTTGAGTCCTGGCTGAGAGAGGCGATTTGATAATTTCTACATGTTGCTGGTCCTGAGTCCTGGCTGAGAGAAGTGATTTGATAGTTTCTACATGTTGCTGGTCCTGAGTCCTGGCTGAGAGAGGTGATTTGATAGAGTTTCTACATTTTGCTGGTCCCGAGTCCTGGCTGAGAGAGGTGATTTGATAGTTTCTACATGTTGCTGGTCCTGAGTCCTGGATGAGAGAGGTGATTTGATAGTTTCTACATGTTGCTGGTCCTGAGTCCTGGCTGAGAGAGGCGATTTGATAGTTTCTACATGTTGCTGTTCTTGAGTCCTGGCTGAGAGAGGCGATTTGATAGTTTCTACATGTTGCTGGTCCTGAGTCCTGGCTGAGAGAGGCGATTTGATAGTTTCTACATATTGCTGGTCCTGAGTCCTGGCTGAGAGAGGTGATTTGATAGTTTCTACATGTTGCTGGTCCTGAGTCCTGGCTGAGAGAGGTGATTTGATAGTTTCTACTTGTTGCTGGTCCTGAGTCCTGGCTGAGAGAGGTGATTTGATAGTTTCTACATGTTGCTGGTCCTGAGTCCTGGCTGAGAGAGGTGATTTGATAGTTTCTACATGTTGCTGGTCCTGAGTCCTGGCTGGGAGAGGTGATTTGATAGAGTTTCTACATGTTGCTGGTCCTGAGTCCTGGCCGAGAGAGGTGATTTGATAGTTTCTACATGTTGCTGGTCCTGAGTCCTGGCTGAGAGAGGTGATTTGATAGAGTTTCTACATGTTGCTGGTCCTGAGTCCTGGCTGAGAGAAGTGATTTGATAGTTTCTACATGTTGCTAGTCCTGAGTCCTGGCTGAGAGAGGTGATTTGACAGTTTCTACATGTTGCTGGTCCTGAGTCCTGGCTGAGAGAGGTGATTTGATAGAGTTTCTACATTTTGCTGGTCCCGAGTCCTGGCTGTGAGAGGTGATTTGATAGTTTCTACTTGTTGCTGGTCCTGAGTCCTGGCTGAGAGAGGTGATTTGATAGTTTCTACATGTTGCTGGTCCTGAGTCCTGGCTGAGAGAGGTGATTTGATAGTTTCTACATGTTGCTGGTCCTGAGTCCTGGCTGGGAGAGGTGATTTGATAGAGTTTCTACATGTTGCTGGTCCTGAGTCCTGGCCGAGAGAGGTGATTTGATAGTTTCTACATGTTGCTGGTCCTGAGTCCTGGCTGAGAGAGGCGATTTGATAGAGTTTCTACATGTTGCTGGTCCTGAGTCCTGGCAGAGAGAGGTGATTTGATAGTTTCTACATGTTGCTGGTCTTGAGTCCTGGCTGAGAGAGGTGATTTGATAGTTTCTACATGTTGCTGGTCCTGAGTCCTGGCTGAGAGTGGTGATTTGATAGAGTTTCTACATGTTGCTGGTCCTGAGTCCTGGCTGAGAGAGGTGATTTGATAGTTTCTACATGTTGCTGGTCCTGAGTCCTGGCTGAGAGAGGTGATTTGATAGTTTCTACATGTTGCTGGTCCTGAGTCCTGGCTGGGAGAGGTGATTTGATAGAGTTTCTACATGTTGCTGGTCTTGAGTCCTGGCTGAGAGAGGTGATTTGATAGTTTCTACATGTTGTTGGTCCTGAGTCCTGGCTGAGAGAGGCGATTTGATAGTTTCTACATGTTGCTGTTCTTGAGTCCTGGCTGAGAGAGGCGATTTGATAGTTTCTACATGTTGCTGGTCCTGAGTCCTGGCTGAGAGAAGTGATTTGATAGTTTCTACATGTTGCTGGTCCTGAGTCCTGGCTGAGAGAGGTGATTTGATAGAGTTTCTACATGTTGCTGGTCCTGAGTCCTGGCTGAGAGAGGTGATTTGATAGAGTTTCTACATGTTGCTGGTCCTGAATCCTGGCTGAGAGAGGTGATTTGATAGAGTTTCTACATGTTGCTGGTCCTGAGTCCTGGCTGGGAGAGGTGATATGATAGTTTCTACATGTTGCTGGTCCTGAGTCCTGGCTGAGAGAGGTGATTTGATAGAGTTTCTACATGTTGCTGGTACTGAGTCCTGGCTGAGAAAGGAGGGCAGGCATGCCTGACAAGTTACAAGTCTCCACAAACGGCATTGACATAGTGCAAACAATGAGACCAGGTTTAAAGTATTTCGACAAGAATGACCAGCAAAAAGAAGTCACACGTTTAAAAGTATTGTTCTTGACATGTACTATGTGAAGAACTAAAAGCGCACAAATGTACAAAGGGGCATGAACCGAGCAAAAACGAACGACACTGGGTAGGGAGAATTTGGACAGCAATGGGGTGCAGGGTGGCGTCATTGCTTTGGCAAAATGTTTTATTTCTGAAATACTAAAAGAGCACAAATGTTTATTTTAACGCCACAAACAGGCACAAACAAACAAGACCAGTTTTGAACGATTTGGACGATAATGGTGTAAATAACCCAAGTCATGATTTAGCTCTAAAGAAGAGATAGCCCCTTTGAAAAGTCATTTCCGTTACCTGATTTAAGCTTATAGTGTCTTATTTCCTGTTTTGACTAGAGGGGCATTTATTTTGAAAACTGCCCGCTGATACTTACCTAGTTCCTATCGCGAGCGAGAGAAAAGAGAAACGATGAAACGAAAGCACGAAACGTTTGACGTATTAGCTGCCCCCGAAGAGGAACGAGCTCTTACGTTGGTTTTGGGATTTCCAATAAACCTAAAATCCTCAGTTGAAGTGTCAGACCATCTTTCGGAGGGCTATGCTACAAATGGGGTGCAGGCTAACGTCACAGCCCATAAAATATCATGCTTAACAGCTCGAACAACGTTCCAGCACAAACCGAGCACAAACGAATGAGACCAGTTTTCAAAGATTTGGACGGTAATGGGTGCAGAGTGACGTCGCCGCCTATAAAATATTGTAGCGTGCATGGATAAGCAGACACGTTGGTCCTTGACCAACGGGTCGGACCCTTTAGTCGACTGGTTAACGTTGTCGCTTGCGGAGTGGGAAATACGGGTTCGCGTCCCGGCTGTGGTGACGGCCTCCCGGACTGCCCCCCGAATTCGCTACATTGGTGTCAGAAGCGGGATGGTGAGACCGTGAGGTCATCGGAAGCGCGTGCGCCCAGAGGCGTGAGGAGGCGGATATGCTGAAGCAGGGGGACGCGCTTCCCCAAGGAGGGGGGTAATGTAACGTGCATGGATAAGCAGACACGTTGGTCCTTGACCAACGAGTCGGACCCTTTAGTCGACTGATTAGCGTTGTCGCTTGCGGAGCGGGGGACACGGGTTCGCGTCTTGGCTGTGGCGGCGGTCTTACGGGCTGCATCCCGAATTTGCTACATTATAATGCTTAGTATCCCAAAAACCATTGCAGCACCAACAATAGTTTTTGCGGCACAAATCAACACAAACGCAGCACTAACGAATGATAATATTTGTATCCATGTTCTGACCACATGGGGTGGCAACTTCACGGAGGGATACATACCTGTATACACTCCCACTATGGCTGGGCCATATGAACAAAATCACTTATCACAATATTTTTGACCAAATACCTCCATATCGATATTTTGACTATATTGTAGAGAAGACTATTGGTGCTCTCACAACATATTTACACAATGATATTTTTGATGAACACTCATTAGTGATGTGGATATGATGTCGAAACAGGTAGACAAATGACGTAACAGCTGGAACACTCTAAGTTCAGAAAACAGCATCTTTAGCAGGGGTGGGCAGTCTTATCCAGACAGGGCCGATGTGGGTGCAGGTTTTTGCTCCAGCCAAGCAGTTACACACCTGATCCCACTAATCAACCAGTAGAGTCTTTGCTGGGGAACTTGACTAGGAGACACAGGTGTGTAGTAACTGCTTGGTCGGAACAAAAACCTTCATCCACATCGGCCCTGTCTGGATAAGACTCCCCACCCCTGTGTGCCCTTGGACTAAGATTGACGCAAAATTACGCACACATGCCCACACACGGGAAGTTGCACAGGGCACGAGTTAGCCATGAGTCACAGGAACAAAGCGTGATTTGTGATTCATGTTGAAGCTCACGTTCTGCAGCTGACCTTCCTCCCCCTCCCCCCCCCCCTCCCCTCTGCTCTGGCTGCCTTTCCCGCAGGACTACACCATCACCATGTACTTCCAGCAGTCATGGAGAGACAAGCGGCTGTCCTACACGGGTATTCCTCTCAACCTGACTCTGGACAACAGGGTGGCGGACCAGCTGTGGGTCCCGGACACTTACTTCATTAATGACAAGAAGTCCTTCGTTCATGGGGTGACGGTCAAGAACCGCATGATCCGACTGCACCCCGATGGAACCGTGCTCTACGGTCTCAGGTGAGACCTGCTTTCATTTTGTTATAAGAAAGATGTTTTTTTTCCCTAATATTTTTGTCTCCATGTGTTGAAGTGTTGTGTTTGAGTGTGTATCAGGTTTGTAACTTGAGATCTGGCGAGCCTACGGTATTTCCCCAGGCTTACCTGCTGCTGGGCCAAATACATCCGAACCCCCCCCCCCCGTTTGAAAGCACCCAGAGAGCATTGTGGGTAACAAAATGTTGCGTGTAAGAACTCACTGAGGGCTGTGACGCCCTGCCGAGGCCATGAGCCTTTTAGTGATCTTTCCACAAGACCCCGGGCTGACTGAGAAAGCCCCACGTCCACTTCCAGGGCGGGATTTTTTTTTTCGTACCCGTTTTCCGCGAGAGCGCGCCTCCGTCACGCTGTCGTCATAGCAACGCCGCACGCGTTATTATTTTTCCCACATGGATTCCGGGGAAACCCGCCCCTACTTTATCTCTGATTGGCTAACCCTGACCGTAACCAACGGAGGCAACGAGTACTAGCCAATCAGAGGCAGAGTTCCTGGAAAACGGGTACGAAAAAAAATCACGCACTTCCGGCACACGTGCACGAAGCTCCTCTGAAGAGACCTCACCGGTCTGTGGACAGTCGCGTCACAAACACGTCACCTTGTTGGTCTGGCGTGGTCTTTTCTCACGGTAGAGGCTAGCTTTTATATATTTTTATTGAACATTGTTCATATCCGTGTACAGATTCTTGAAGAAAGTTCATTATAAAACAAACATGGCAAATATACATTCCATCCAAAAATACATGGATATATCCAAAGGGAACAGTATGTAAACATTTCTATACAGTATATCAGGAAGTACACAGAGGTTGAAGGTCACATGACCAATATACGGTGATGTATTTTGAAAATAAGGGTACAAACAATAATAAATTAAATACATGACATACACTAATTGAAAATGATAAAACATAGTCCATCATACAAGGGGGAATTAATAAGGATATCAGTCTTCTGATTCAGTGGGAAAATGTCTTAACACCTCATAAATCTTTAGAGCTTTTGTATCGGCCATTAGTTTTAAAGATTTCAAGTATAATCTAAATTCATTTAAAAAAACAACACATTTGGGGGACGACTTAAAGTATCTATTTTTATGAATAAAGAATTTGGCTAAGCAGAGGATTACATTACAACAGAGTTCATCGTTTTTGTTTTGCAAAATCCTACCAAATGTTATATTGTCTCTAGAAATCCAAGTTGGAAAGGACAAAACCCTTTGCTTTATCCATTTGTGTATGTCAAGCCAGAACACAAGTACCACACCACATGAGAAAAATACATGGTCCCTAGTTTCTATGTCATTTTCACAAAATGAACATATACTATCGTCAAAACCAAACCGTGATCTAAGTAGTTCTTTGGAGGGATATAATATGTTATTCATAATTCTGAAGTGTGTTTCCTTCACTTTGGGAGGGATAGGAAATGTTAGATACATTGTTCTCAATTTAATAATTGAGTTTTTATCAAATTTGTGTAAAATGTCATTTTTGTTTTGTCTTTCAGGGAATAAGTTTTCAGTGAGACAGTTTCTAATAAAATGATTATCACATTTTTTGTCCAAGATTAAAAACCCTTGAATTGACAGTGGGGCCAATCGTGGCTGTATAGGTTGGTGAGTCATTATATTTGTTATCAGAGATACAAATGCTTTGGGGAGTGCTTTATGTAATTTAGTAAAGTCTGATTTGGAAGGCTTGAAAGTATGTTTAGTCTGGAATTGTTCATAATTTAATAAATTACCACTAGGATCCATCAGATCAACTATCGACCATATATTTTCCTCATACCAATCTTTAAAGAATAAAGACTTGTTCCGATACAATATATATCTATTATTCCAAAGTCCAGTGGTGTGGGATGAAAAGTTATGTACATATAACATTCTCCAATACAACAGGATCTGTTTATGGAACTCTGATAATGAAACAGGAAGTTTATCAATATCATCATCAGATCTGAGTAGACATTTCAATCCTCCAGTTTTACTGAATAAGTGATTTGGAATACAGTACCAGGAGGAGTTACTATCTTTGATCCAAGATTTTAGCCAATTTATTTTTAAAGTTCCATTAAGGCAATCAAAATCACTAACTTTTAGTCCTCTATCCTTTACTTCTTTAACCATATGGCTTTTCTTACGGTAGAGGCTAGTTCCCATCGACGCAGAGAACGGAAATGGAGTAGAGAACGGTCAACTGAGCATGCGCGAAATGCCTCTACCGCGCCTCCACACGCCCCGCGTAGCACCCAGGCGCTGGGATTCTAGGAAGCCCCGCCCCTACTCTGCGTCTGATTAGCTAACTTTATAACCCTAACCCCGCCCTAACCCTAACCTTAACCTACCCACACAACGGAGGCAACGAGTACTTGCGCATGCTCAGTTGACCGTTCTCGGCATCGATGGGAACTAGCCTCTACCCTTTTTTGGTGGTCTGGTGTGGTCGTTTCTCACCGGTCTGTGGACAGTCGCGTCACAAACACGTCACCTTGGTGGTCTGGTGTGGTCGTTTCTCACCGGTCTGTGGACAGTCGCGTCACAAACACGTCACCTTGGTGGTCTGGTGTGGTCGTTTCTCACCGGTCTGTGGACAGTCGCGTCACAAACACGTCACCTTGGTGGTCTGGTGTGGTCGTTTCTCACCGGTCTGTGGACAGTCGCGTCACAAACACGTTACCTTGGTGGTCTGGTGTGGTCGTTTTCTCACCGGTCTGTGGACAGTCGCGTCACAAACACGTCACCTTGGTGGTCTGGTGTGGTCGTTTCTCACCGGTCTGTGGACAGTCGCGTCACAAACACGTCACCTTGGTGGTCTGGTGTGGTCGTTTCTCACCGGTCTGTGGACAGTCGCGTCACAAACACGTCACCTTGGTGGTCTGGTGTGGTCGTTTCTCACCGGTCTGTGGACAGTCGCGTCACAAACACGTCAGCTTGGTGGTCTGGTGTGGTCGTTTCTCACCGGTCTGTGGACAGTCGCGCCACAAACACGTCACCTTGGTGGTCTGGTGTGGTCGTTTCTCACCGGTCTGTGGAGAGTCGCGTCACAAACACGTCACCTTGGTGGTCTGGTGTGGTCGTTTCTCACCGGTCTGTGGACAGTCGCGTCACAAACACGTCACCTTGGTGGTCTGGTGTGGTCGTTTCTCACCGGTCTGTGGACAGTCGCGTCACAAACACGTTACCTTGGTGGTCTGGTGTGGTCGTTTCTCACCAGTCTGTGGACAGTCGCGTCACAAACACGTCACCTTGGTGGTCTGGTGTGGTCGTTTCTCACCGGTCTGTGGACAGTCGCGTCACAAACACGTCACCTTGGTGGTCTGGTGTGGTCGTTTCTCACCGGTCTGTGGACAGTCGCGTCACAAACACGTCAGCTTGGTGGTCTGGTGTGGTCGTTTCTCACCGGTCTGTGGACAGTCGCGTCACAAACACGTTACCTTGGTGGTCTGGTGTGGTCGTTTCTCACCGGTCTGTGGACAGTCGCGTCACAAACACGTCACCTTGGTGGTCTGGTGTGGTCGTTTCTCACCGGTCTGTGGACAGTCGCGTCACAAACACGTCACCTTGGTGGTCTGGTGTGGTCGTTTCTCACCGGTCTGTGGACAGTCGCGTCACAAACACGTCAGCTTGGTGGTCTGGTGTGGTCGTTTCTCACCGGTCTGTGGACAGTCGCGTCACAAACACGTCACCTTGGTGGTCTGGTGTGGTCGTTTCTCACCGGTCTGTGGACAGTCGCGTCACAAACACGTCAGCTTGGTGGTCTGGTGTGGTCGTTTCTCACCGGTCTGTGGACAGTCGCGTCACAAACACGTCACCTTGGTGGTCTGGTGTGGTCGTTTCTCACCGGTCTGTGGACAGTCGCGTCACAAACACGTTACCTTGGTGGTCTGGTGTGGTCGTTTCTCACCGGTCTGTGGACAGTCGCGTCACAAACACGTCACCTTGGTGGTCTGGTGTGGTCGTTTCTCACCGGTCTGTGGACAGTCGCGTCACAAACACGTCACCTTGGTGGTCTGGTGTGGTCGTTTCTCACCGGTCTGTGGACAGTCGCGTCACAAACACGTCAGCTTGGTGGTCTGGTGTGGTCGTTTCTCACCGGTCTGTGGACAGTCGCGTCACAAACACGTCACCTTGGTGGTCTGGTGTGGTCGTTTCTCACCGGTCTGTGGACAGTCGCGTCACAAACACGTCACCTTGGTGGTCTGGTGTGGTCGTTTCTCACCGGTCTGTGGACAGTCGCGTCACAAACACGTCACCTTGGTGGTCTGGTGTGGTCGTTTCTCACCGGTCTGTGGACAGTCGCGTCACAAACACGTCACCTTGGTGGTCTGGTGTGGTCGTTTCTCACCGGTCTGTGGACAGTCGCGTCACAAACACGTCACCTTGGTGGTCTGGTGTGGTCGTTTCTCACCGGTCTGTGGACAGTCGCGTCACAAACACGTCACCTTGGTGGTCTGGTGTGGTCGTTTCTCACCGGTCTGTGGACAGTCGCGTCACAAACACGTCACCTTGGTGGTCTGGTGTGGTCGTTTCTCACCGGTCTGTGGACAGTCGCGTCACAAACACGTCAGCTTGGTGGTCTGGTGTGGTCGTTTCTCACCGGTCTGTGGACAGTCGCGTCACAAACACGTCACCTTGGTGGTCTGGTGTGGTCGTTTCTCACCGGTCTGTGGACAGTCGCGTCACAAACACGTCACCTTGGTGGTCTGGTGTGGTCGTTTCTCACCGGTCTGTGGACAGTCGCGTCACAAACACGTCAGCTTGGTGGTCTGGTGTGGTCGTTTCTCACCGGTCTGTGGACAGTCGCGTCACAAACACGTCAGCTTGGTGGTCTGGTGTGGTCGTTTCTCACCGGTCTGTGGACAGTCGCGTCACAAACACGTCACCTTGGTGGTCTGGTGTGGTCGTTTCTCACCGGTCTGTGGACAGTCGCGTCACAAACACGTCAGCTTGGTGGTCTGGTGTGGTCGTTTCTCACCGGTCTGTGGACAGTCGCGTCACAAACACGTCAGCTTGGTGGTCTGGTGTGGTCGTTTCTCACCGGTCTGTGGACAGTCGCGTCACAAACACGTCACCTTGGTGGTCTGGTGTGGTCGTTTCTCACCGGTCTGTGGACAGTCGCGTCACAAACACGTCAGCCTTGGTGGTCTGGTGTGGTCGTTTCTCACCGGTCTGTGGACAGTCGCGTCACAAACACGTCACCTTGGTGGTCTGGTGTGGTCGTTTCTCACCGGTCTGTGGACAGTCGCGTCACAAACACGTCACCTTGGTGGTCTGGTGTGGTCGTTTCTCACCGGTCTGTGGACAGTCGCGTCACAAACACGTCACCTTGGTGGTCTGGTGTGGTCGTTTCTCACCGGTCTGTGGACAGTCGCGTCACAAACACGTCACCTTGGTGGTCTGGTGTGGTCGTTTCTCACCGGTCTGTGGACAGTCGCGTCACAAACACGTCACCTTGGTGGTCTGGTGTGGTCGTTTCTCACCGGTCTGTGGACAGTCGCGTCACAAACACGTCACCTTGGTGGTCTGGTGTGGTCGTTTCTCACCGGTCTGTGGACAGTCGCGTCACAAACACGTCACCTTGGTGTCTGGTGTGGTCGTTTCTCACCGGTCTGTGGACAGTCGCGTCACAAACACGTCACCTTGGTGGTCTGGTGTGGTCGTTTCTCACCGGTCTGTGGACAGTCGCGTCACAAACACGTCACCTTGGTGGTCTGGTGTGGTCGTTTCTCACCGGTCTGTGGACAGTCGCGTCACAAACACGTCACCTTGGTGGTCTGGTGTGGTCGTTTCTCACCGGTCTGTGGACAGTCGCGTCACAAACACGTCAGCTTGGTGGTCTGGTGTGGTCGTTTCTCACCGGTCTGTGGACAGTCGCGTCACAAACACGTCACCTTGGTGGTCTGGTGTGGTCGTTTCTCACCGGTCTGTGGACAGTCGCGTCACAAACACGTCACCTTGGTGGTCTGGTGTGGTCGTTTCTCACCGGTCTGTGGACAGTCGCGTCACAAACACGTCACCTTGGTGGTCTGGTGTGGTCGTTTCTCACCGGTCTGTGGACAGTCGCGTCACAAACACGTCACCTTGGTGGTCTGGTGTGGTCGTTTCTCACCGGTCTGTGGACAGTCGCGTCACAAACACGTCACCTTGGTGGTCTGGTGTGGTCGTTTCTCACCGGTCTGTGGACAGTCGCGTCACAAACACGTCACCTTGGTGGTCTGGTGTGGTCGTTTCTCACCGGTCTGTGGACAGTCGCGTCACAAACACGTCACCTTGGTGGTCTGGTGTGGTCGTTTCTCACCGGTCTGTGGACAGTCGCGTCACAAACACGTCACCTTGGTGGTCTGGTGTGGTCGTTTCTCACCGGTCTGTGGACAGTCGCGTCACAAACACGTCACCTTGGTGGTCTGGTGTGGTCGTTTCTCACCGGTCTGTGGACAGTCGCGTCACAAAACACGTCACCTTGGTGGTCTGGTGTGGTCGTTTCTCACCGGTCTGTGGACAGTCGCGTCACAAACACGTCACCTTGGTGGTCTGGTGTGGTCGTTTTCTCACCGGTCTG
>NC_079226.1:44240982-44258482 GCF_029633865.1 Lampris incognitus
CTCTCTGCAGCGTGCAAGGGAATAGTGGGTGGTGAACCATTTCTGGAGCACTCACTGCAGCCAGGGCACAGTCGTGCTCCCTGCGGCCAGGGCACAGTCGTGCTCCCTGCAGCCAGGGCACAGTCGTGCTCCCTGCGGCCAGGGCACAGGCGTGCTCCCTGCGGCCAGGGCACAGGCGTGCTACCTGCAGCCAGGGCACAGGCGTGCTCCCTGCAGCCAGGGCACAGGCGTGCTCCCTGCAGCCAGGGCACAGTCGTGCTCCCTGTAGCCAGGGCACAGGCGTGCTCCCTGCAGCCAGGGCACAGTCGTGCTCCCTGCAGCCAGGGCACAGTCGTGCTCCCTGTGGCCAGGGCACAGGCGTGCTCCCTGCAGCCAGGGCACAGGCGTGCTCCCTGCAGCCAGGGCACAGTCGTGCTCCCTGCGGCCAGGGCACAGGCGTGCTCCCTGCGGCCAGGGCACAGGCGTGCTCCCTGTAGCCAGGGCACAGGCGTGCTCCCTGTAGCCAGGGCACAGGCGTGCTACCTGCAGCCAGGGCACAGGCGTGCTACCTGCAGCCAGGGCACAGGCGTGCTACCTGCAGCCAGGGCACAGGCGTGCTCCTGGCCCCGCAGCGCAGTTGCACAGACAGACACCTGCACACACCTGTGTAGGTCTGCAGTAGTACAAACCTGAAACGCTGAAATAAAAGCGCCATTTTAACGCTGGAAGCTGGTGGCTGGTCACTGTCAGTAATGCAGCTTCCCCTGTTGGAAGTGATTCATGCCTTGGTGGGAAAATTATAACTTGACCATTTCGAGATTTCCATTATTTTAGCTATGAGGTGGCACATATTTGAAAGGTTGTTTATATTTTAGTGCCGTAATGTTTATCCCAAATCAGTATTTGCTGATATTTACTATCATTGTAATATAAAGTATCCAATAATGGACTCATTGTACAGTTGTGCTTTTTTAGTATTTTGACATGATGCTTTGACTAAAATATTAACTCTTTGTTGCTCAACTGCTAAGGTAAAATACCATAATAACACGAGGCCCACTAAAAACCTACTGATTTTATGATTAGATGTGTACAATAATTGCATGTTATTCTAAATATCCTGCACATTTGATTTATTAATATGTTTGAGATGCACGTTGTTAGCTAAACAAGCAGGCATCTCAAAATTTCTCAACAGACTGATTGTCTGACAGCAGCAGGCAGGTTATTCCACAAGAACAGGGCCCGATAGGAAAAGGCCCTGCCGCCAGCTGGCGTCATTTTAACTGTGTACACAAAAGATCCTGTCACTACGATTAAGCTGAAGTCAACGGCCTTCTTGGTTCTCATGATGCCTTGAACCTGCTGGTTTAGCAGTATGAGCGTTGACAGTTGCTGAGTGAGCACTGGCAGCAGTAATGGACACACTCTGTCATGCATTCTCATTCCCAACTCGTCAAATATGGCAGCCTGGTCAGTGGCCTTGAAGTGGTTTAACATCTTCTGGAGGTGGGAGTTGAACACCTCACGGACAGGGGCCTCGACCAGACATTCACAGGTCTCCCTCAGTACTCGTTTGGGTTTGCCAGGTCTGTCTGGCAGCCTTCCCCACCATCTGATCCAACTCAACACCAGGTGGTGATCAGTTGACAGCGCCGCTCCTCTCTTCACCTGAGGTCCAAAGCATACGGCCACAGATCTGATGATATGACCAAATAGTCTATCGTTGATCTTCAGCCTAAGGTGTTCTGGTACCAAGTACACTTATGAACTACCTCATGTTCGAACATGGTGTTTGTTATGGGTAATCTATGACTCGCACAGAAGTGCAATAACAAGGTACCGCTTGGGTTCCGATCGGGGAGGCCGGTCCTCCCAATCACGACCCTCCAGATTTCTCCATTGTAGATTGTAGCCCACGTGAGCATTGATGTCCCCCAGCAGAGCTATAGAGTCCCCAGGTGGAAGCCGATCCAGAACACCACGCAGAGACTCCAAGAAGGCCGGATACTTCAAACTGCTATTCGGTGCATAAGCACACACAACAGTCAGAGTCTTCCCCCCCAGTTACTCGCAGTCACATAGAGGCGACCCTCTCATTTTCCGGAGAACTCCAACATGGCGGCACTCGACCGGGAACTTGAGCATCCCCACACCCGCCCAGCACCTGTGACCTTGGCTAACTCCAGAAAAGTAGAGTCCAGCTGCTCTCCAGGAATTTGGTACCAGAGCCCATGCTGTGTGTGGAGGCGAGTCCAACTATATCTGGTTGGTACCGCTCCACCTCCCGCACCAGGTCAGGCTCCTTCCCTGCCAAAGAAGTGACATTCCACATCATGAGGACCAGTCTGCGATGCTGGAAGTTGACACGCCCCAGTCCCCACCTTTGCCTGCATTACACCTGACCCCAATGCTCATCCCCACAGGTGGTGGGTCCACAGGGTGGTGGCTCCATGTTGTTTTTTCGGGCTGGACCCGACCGGGCCTCATGGACCAAGGCCCGGCCACCAGATGCTCCCTGGTGAGCTCCCTTCCCAGGTCTGGCTCCAGGAGGGGGCCCCAGTTTCCCTTTTCCGGGCGAGGTGCCATAACTCTGCTGTTAAATTCATTGTGGTTGTTTATGCCACAGCAGTTTGGCACAGGGTTTGCTCAGTCTGTGCTACAGTAGAGTGGTACTGGGCCAGTAAAGCCTGGTGGTAGGCTCCACAAGGATGAGCTGAGTCGACCTACTAGTAGTGGCAGCTTAGAGCCTTCACCAGATGGACTCAGTCCAGGTGGTACACACACACACACACACACACAGAAACACTGATGAAAGAGAGACGGACAGTAGGACGGACCTTGGGTGCAGCACCAAACGGGAATGAATATGTTGAAAGCAACGGCAGTACTGCCTGGACTTCTGCTAAAGCAGTGCTGGATGGTCTCTGCTTCTATGGCTGACTGAACACAGCCTGCAGGGCTGCCCCCATCACCCCTCTGTCCCCATCACCTCTCTGTCCCCATCACCCCTCTGTTCCATCACCCCTCTGTCCCCATCACCCCTCTGTCCCCATTACCTCTCTGCTCCCTTCACCCCTCTGCTCCCTTCACCCCTCTGCTCCCTTCACCCCTCTGTCCCCATCACCCCTCTGTCCCCATCACCTCTCTGCTCCCTTCACCCCTCTGCTCCCTTCACCCCTCTGTCCCCATCACCCCTCTGTCTCCATCACCCCTCTGTCCCCATCACCTCTCTGTTCCATCACCCCTCTGTCCCCATCACCTCTCTGTTCCATCACCCCTCTGTCCCCATCACCCCTCTGTCCCCATCACCTCTCTGCTCCCTTCACCCCTCTGTCCCCATCACCCCTCTGCTCCCTTCACCCCTCTGTCCCCATCACCTCTCTGCTCCCATTACTTCTACTCCCTTCACCTCTCTGTTCCATCACCCCTCTGCTCCCTTCACCCCTCTGCTCCCTTCACCCCTCTGTCCCCATCACCCCTCTGTTCCATCACCCCTCTGCTCCCTTCACCCCTCTGCTCCCTTCACCTCTCTGTCCCCATCACCCCTCTGTTCCATCATCCCTCTGCTCCCTTCACCCCTCTGCTCCCTTCACCTCTCTGTCCCCATCACCCCTCTGTTCCATCACCCCTCTGCTCCCATCGCCCCTCTGTCCCCATCACCCCTCTGTCCCCATCACCCCTCTGTCCCCATCACCCCTCTGTTCCATCGCACCTCTGTCCCCATCACCCCTCTGTTCCATCACCCCTCTGCTCCCTTCACCCCTCTGTCCCCATCACCTCTCTGCTCCCTTCACCCCTCTATCCCCATCACCCCTCTGTCCCCATCACCTCTCTGTTCCATCACCCCTCTGTCCCCATCACCTCTCTGTCCCCATCACCTCTCTGCTCCCTTCACCCCTCTATCCCCATCACCCCTCTGTCCCCATCACCTCTCTGTTCCATCACCCCTCTGTCCCCATCACCTCTCTGTTCCATCACCCCTCTGCTCCCATCACCCCTCTGTCCCATCACCCCTCTGCTCCCATCACCCCTCTGTCCCCATACCTCTCTGTTCCATCACCCCTCTGCTCCCGTGACACCTCTGTCCCCATCACCCCTCTGTTCCATCACCCCTCTGCTCCCTTCACCCCTCTGTCCCCATCACCTCTCTGCTCCCATCACCCCTCTGCTCCCATTACCCCTCTGTCCCCATCACCTCTCTGCTCCCATCACCTCTCTGCTCCCATCACCCCTCTGTCCCCATCACCCCTCTGCTCCCATTACCCCTCTGTCCCCATCACCTCTCTGCTCCCTTCACCTCTCTGCTCCCTTCACCCCTCTGTCCCCATCACCTCTCTGCTCCCATCACCCCTCTGCTCCCATTACCCCTCTGTCCCCATCACCTCTCTGCTCCCATCACCCCTCTGTCCCCATCACCCCTCTGCTCCCATTACCCCTCTGTCCCCATCACCTCTCTGCTCCCATCACCTCTCTGCTCCCATCACCCCTCTGCCCCATCACTCCTCAGTTTTCTCCACCCTCTTTTGAGTTTCATGCTGTTACTGTCTCTTATCCAGTCAAACTCACCATCGTGGTCGTGTACCACCCACCAGGCCCCCTTGGTGAGTTTCTGGAGGAGCTTGACACACTTGTCTCACACTTCCCTGTTGATGACTGCACTTATCCTTCTCGGTGACTTCAACATCCACACTACTGACAAGCTAGAACCTCTTCTTTCTTTCCTCTCCTCCTTTGACCTTCACCTCTCACCCTCTCCTCCTACCCACAAGGCCGGCAACCAGCTGGACCTTACCTTTACTAGACATTGTCCTATTTCCAAGCTCTCTGTTACTCCCCTCCAGCTCTCTGACCACTATTTCATGTCCTACTCTCTCTCCCTCTCTTCACCCCCCTCAACCCCTTCCCCTACCCACATGGTTTCCACCCGTAGACACCTCCGCTCTCTCTAAGCCACTGATCTTTCTTCCTCTGTTACCTCTATCCTCCCTACACCTGAATCTTTCTCTCTCCTACCCCCGGACACTGCTACTGATCTTCTTCTCTCTACCCTCTCCTCTTCTCTGGACAATCTCTGTCCCCTTACGTCCAGGCCTGCACGTCCAACTCCACCTGCTCCTTGGCTGACCGACTCAGTATGTACTGACAGATGGAGCCTGAGAGTGGCAGAGCGCAAATGGAGAAAAGGCAAACTCCCAGAGGACCTTCTCAACTTCCAGTCTCTTCTTTTCACTTTCTCCTCCGCCCTTTCTGCTGCTAAGGCTTCCTTCTATCACTCTAAAATCCTATCCTTTGCATCTAATCCTAAGAAACTCTTTGAAACTTTCTCTACACTTCTTCAACCCCCACCTCCTCCTACTTCCTCCCTTCTCCCTGATGACTTCACTAATTTCTTTGACAAGAAGGTAAATGACATCAAATCCTCCTTTTCTCACCACCCAGTTAGTGCTGCTTGCACTATCCCACCCTCTGCACCCTTCCTCCCCTCTCCCCCGACGAGGTTCTAAAACTCATCACATCCAGTCGCCCCACCACATGCTCCCTTGACCTGGTCCCCTCCCCTCTTCTTCAGTCTATAGCACCTGAACTCCTTCCCTATCTAACCCACCTCATCAACACCCCCCTCCAGGCAGAATGCTTTCCATCTGCCTTGAAGACTGCTAGAGTCACCCCCCTTCTCAAGAAACCATCACTTAACCCCTCTGACATCAAAAACTACAGACCGGTTTCCCTTCTACCCTTTCTATCCAACACTTTCGAACGTGCTGTCTTTAACCAACTTTCTTTGTACCTCCACCAGAACACCCTCCTGGACCCCAACCAGTCTGGGTTCAGGGTAGGTCACTCAACAGAGACGGCCCTCCTTGCAGTGACAGAATCGCTGCACTCTGCGAGAGCAAACTCTCTCTCCTCTGTCCTGATACTCCTGGACCTGTCAGCTGCGTTCGATACAGTGAACCACCAGATCCTCCTCTCTACCTTCGAGGGGCTGGGTGTCACAGGCTCTGCACTCTCAATGTTTGCATCCTACATGACGGGTCGCTCCTACCAGGTGACATGGAGGGGATCTGTGTCGGAGCCTCGCAGGCTGACTACAGGCATTCCACAGGTTTCGGTTCTGGTTCCTCTCCTTTTCTCCCTGTACACGACATCCCTGGGTTCTGTTATTCACTCGCATGACTTCTCTTACCATTGTTATGCCGATGACACCCAGCTGATCTTGTCCTTTCCTCCCTCTGACACACAAGTAAAGACACGCATTGCTGCATGCTTGACTGACATCTCGGAGTGGATGGCAACACACCACCTGAAGCTCAATCTGGACAAGACAGAGCTGATGTTTCTCCCAGGGAAAGGTTGCCTGCACCAAGACCTGGCCATCACCATTGACAACACCATGGTGATGCCAACTCGGACTGTGAGGAATCTGGGTGTGATCCTGGACGACCAACTGTCATTTGCTGCAAATGTTGCATCGGTTGCTCGCTCCCGCAGATTTCTCCTCTATAACATCAGGAGGATTCGCCCATTCCTCACCAACGAGACGGCACAGGTGCTCATCCAGGCTCTGGTCATCTCCCGGCTGGACTACGGCAACTTCCTCCTTGCTGGCGCACCGGCGTCGGCCATCAGACCTCTGGAGCTCGTTCAGAAAGCTGCAGATCGTCTGGTGTTCAACCGCCCTAAGTTCTCCCACACAACTCCCCTTCTCATGTCCCTACACTGGCTCCCAGTAGCTGCTCGCATCCAGTTTAAGACTCTGGCGCTAGCCTACAGGGCAGTGAAAGGAACAGCTCCTTCCTATCTCCAGGCCATGGTCAAGCCCTACAGCCCCGCCCGACCACTTCGCTCTGCTGCCCTCGAGACGCCTGGTTTCCCCGTCACTCAGAGGCCCTTGCTGCCGATCGACCCGGTCACGGCTCTTTTCTGTCCTGGCCCCACAGTGGTGGAATGAACTCCCCACTGATGTCAGGACAGCCGAGTCGCTGCTCATCTTTCGGCGCAGGTTGGAAACCCACCTCTTTAAGAACTACTCCCTTGTTACTTGTTCTTAGCATTTATTGTATGCACTTATTTGAAAAAAAATCTCTTTCTTGCTCTTTTACTTTAGCACTGGTTTTGCTCTTAGATGCTTGTTTAGATACACTTATGACCTCTCATGACTAGTAGTTCTGATTTGCTACGTTAAATGATGCACTTATTGTAAGTCGCTTTGGATAAAAGCGTCGGCTAAATGACTGTATTGTAATGTAATGTATATTGAATCTGTGTATTTGTAACGTGTATAGTGTATTTTTACTTTGATATATATGTTGTATTTTCCTGTGATGTGCAGACTGCAATTTCCCTTGTGGAACAATAAAACACTATATATCTATAGATAAAAACACTTAGTAAAAATTTGTTTGTGAAAACCTCACCTCACTTAGGTCGTCCGTCAGGACGCCCCCCCCCCCCAAATAAAATAAATACATGTATTAAAATGTATCTTAATAAAATAAAATAAAATAAAATTTAATAGATTTATCAAAATTAAATTAATAGAATTTAATTTGATAAAGAATTAGTTGTATTTTAGCGAAAAACTGAGTCCTTATTGCGTATGTAACACAATGTATAAATATGATCTTTGATAGTTGCTTAAACTTCTTTCAGAAAGCTGGTTTTACTTTGTCTCATTTTTATGTGATTCACATGTATAATAAAACTACCAGAATGTAGGAAATTAAGTCTCTGAAATTCAAGTTTTTCTGGGGGCGACAATCTCTGCCCCCCCCCCCAACCTCATACTACCCTGTTGACCCCCAGGTAGTACATGCTAAAGCTGCCACTGGTCAGACTACATTACTCCTGCAGCCAGTAAACTAGAGCCCAGTCTTTAATGGGAAATCTAACATTTGGGAAGTGAATTGAGACTGCATCATCACTGTTCCTGAGCAGAGGAGCTCCAGAGGAGCTCACAGTTGGCTGAGAGAGGACTTGTGTTGCTCGTGAAAGGCGCTTTCATACAGGAAATGATATCACAATGGTATGTGTGAGGGAACTAAGCCCCCGTGCACTGCAGGGGCACTCTAGATAATTGGCTACATTAAGTTTGATCAATACCTCTTAGCGGATACTGTAGCTTTTAATGGTTGATTGTTGTTTTTTTACTGATGATCATGACAGTCCAACTCTGAACCAAAGGGTGCACATCCTTACTGACAGGTCACAGGCCTGACTCTCTATTTTTACTGTACACTGCTCATCCACTCTCTCTGCACCTGCTTCAAAACTCATCCAGCACTTCCTAACACATGAGGTGCGTGTGCAGCAGAAGTTGACAACCCCAGAATATTCAGCAGTGTGAGGAACTGATGCATATTCATGGCTTGAAGTGCTTTTCGGGTTTCAGCAGGGTAGCAGCAGAATATGGATGGACACTGGTCATACTGGACGTTCACAACACAGGGAGGAGAGCTTGCCCGTGTTAGCAGGAAGTTCTTTCTAAGGACTGACATTAACAGTAATGGAAATTTAACAACAAACTTGAAGTTGTTGCATGAAACGATATTTTTCAGGTTTTAGTTGAATGAATTTTGTCATTTGTAAAGCTTTTTTCTTGGGATCCCAATGTCTTACCAAGGATAAACTTGACCCCCTTCAGGTTCTCTTAAAGGTTCTGCTTTGTGCATACAGGCACATATTCCAAGCACATGCTCATAGGCATTGAAAGCAAGAATGACACTTATCAGAATCATTTTCCAGATGCAACATTTAAAAATGAAAATGTTGATGCTACTAAAGGGAAATACGCTTGTCCTGTCTTTGCGGGGTGTCTTCCTCTACTCCAAGTTTCCCCAAACCAGCTTAACTCCTCATTACAGAACCCATCAAGGAACAGGCAAGTGTTGTCTTGGGCAGGTTTGTTTCGTGGAGCAATGTGAAGTGATCAGGAACACTTTATTTGCGTTTCATAATCAAACAGCGGTGAGAAAAGCACAGGTTTATGGAACAGATGGAACTTCAGCAGTTGTGAGCCAAAGGCAAGTAGGTGTAGGACTGAGTTGCTTCTGTCAACATAACTTCTTATCAAACCTTTCTTGTTTTTTAGTTATCCCTTTAGGATTAACACAAAGTAACAGCTCCCGTCATGCTCATGACCCCACATTAACATTTACTTTTCGCCGAGGGACATGAGGGTGACCTCACATTTGTCTCAAAAGCCTTTCACCTCTGTTACTCTAAGCGTTGCATCTGTGCTGGGCTGGAAAACGCTCGAACAAAAGACTTCCATCAGCTTACAATTTACTTTAGGGGTTTATTTATTTATTTTTTTGGCTTGGCTGTCCCTCTTGAGAATGTCTCACTTTATAGCGTGTTAAGTTTCTCCTGCCGAAGTTTCCTACAGCCGTATTGTAAGGTTCTCATTATGCAAGTGAGCTCTCGAGCCCAACTGACGTCGCTAAAGCTCACCCCTCAAACACAGAATGTCCAATGATAGCTTAGCATCTGCTGCCCCCTAACATGTCTGACATGTCTAACATGTCTAACATTTCCACCTCTTGCCTCTATAGCGTTACATAGAAGTTGGATCAGTGCATTTGGGATTTTGTATTATGTTTATAGGGCTTTGTGTGGCGGACACTAGGGGCCATGCCTCTCACCCAGCAGGACTGCGAGCTGGGGGCGTGGTTTACGTTCCCGGGCTTGCTGGTGCAGGGTTGTTCCTGCTGTAGTTTGGTTTTGGAGCTGAGGAATAAACAGCAAACTCGCCTTCGTCTCCTGTGTTTTTTCCTCATCCTGCCACATTTGCACAGAAAACCGTCTAATAATGTGCTAAATGCTCAGTTAATCAATAGCATACATTCTGTTTGCCTGACTAGATATGCTAGCAGGCTAGTGAACCAACTAGACCCAGCATAACATTACTACACTTGACAAAATGAGAGAAGAAGAGAGAAGACTAAGCCAGGTGTTGTGAGTGTCTAGCCGTCCTTATTGTCACGTCACCAATCTCTGCTATGTTTTCTTATCGTCACATCACCACTCTCTGCCATGTTTTCTTGTCACGTTACCACTCTCTGCTATGTTTTCTTGTCACGTTACCACTCTCTGCTATGTTTTCTTGTTATGTCACCACTCTCTATGTTTTCGTAGTGTCATGTCACCACTCTCTGTCAAGTTTTCCTATTATCACATCACCACTCTGTCATGTTTTCTTATTGTCACATCACAACTCTGTCAAGTTTTCCTATTATCACATCACCACTCTCTGTCATGTTTTCTTATTATCACATCACCACTTTCTGCTATGTTTTCTTATTGTCACATCACAACTCTGTCATGTTTTCCTATTATCACATCACCACTCTGTCATGTTTTCTTATTATCACATCACCACCGTGTCATGTTTTCCTATTGTCACATCACCACTCTCTGTCATGTTTTCTCATTGTCATTCCAACACTCTGTCACGTCACCATTCTCTGCTATGTTTTCTTATTGTCACGTCACCCCTTTCTGTCATCTGTTCATATTGTTATATAACCTCTCTCTGTCATTTTTTTTCTTATTGTCACGTCGCCACTCCGTCATATATTCTCATTGTCACGTCGGCACTCTGTCATGTTTTCTTTTTGTCACATCGCCACTTTGTGCTATGTTTTCCTATTGTCACGGCACCACTCTCCACCATGTTTTCTTATTGTCACGTCACCACTCTGTTTTCTTATTGTTACATCACCACTCTGTCATGTTTTCTTGTTGTCATGTCACCACTCACTGCTATGTCTTCTTATTGTCACGTCACCACTCTCTATCATGTTTTATTCTCACGTCACCACTCTGCTATGTTTTCGTATTGTCACATCACCAATCTCTGTCATATATTCTTATTGTCACGTCACCACAGCTCTATAATGTTTTCTTATTGTCACATATCAAATCTCTGTTTTCTTATTGTCACATCACCACTCGGTCATGTTTTCTTTTTGTCACATCGCCACTTTGTGCGATGTTTTCTTATTGTCGCGGCACCACTCTCCACCATGTTTTCTTATTGTCACGTCACCACGCTATGTTTTCTTATTGTCACATCACCACTCTGTCATGTTTTCTTGTTGTCATGTCACCACTCTCTGCTATGTCTTCTTATTGTCATATATTCTTATTGTCACGTCGCCATAACTCTATAATGTTTTCTTATTGTCACATCACTTTCTCTGCTATGTTTTCTTATTGTCACGTCACCTCCCTTTGTCATGTTTTCTTATTGTCACATCACAGCTCTGTCAGGGGTTCCTATTGTCACATCACCACTATCTGTCATGTTTTCTTATTGTCACGTCCCCACGTTCTGCTATGTTTTCTTATTGTCACATCACCTCTCTGTGTCATGTTTTCTTATTGTCACATCACAGCTCTGTCAAGGTTTCTTATTGTCACATCACCACTCTGTCATATATACTTATTGTCACGTCACCACTCTCTGTCATGTTTTCTTATTGTCACGTCGCCACTTTCTGCTATGTTTTCTTATCGTCACATCACCACTCTCTGCCATGTTTTCTTGTCACGTCACCACTCTCTGCTATGTTTTCTTATTGTCACATCACCACTCTCTGCCATGTTTTATTACTGTCACGTCACCATTCTGTCATGTTTTCTTCTTGTCACATCACCACTCTCTGCTATGTTTTCTTATAGTAAAGTCACCACTCTCTGCTATGTTTTTTTATTGCCATGGCACCTCTCTCTACCATGTTTTTTTATTGTCACGTCACCACTCTGCTATGTTTCCTTATTGTCACATCACCTCTCTCTGCCATGTTTTATTTCTGTCACGTCACCATTCTGTCATGTTTTCTTATTGTCACGTCACCACTCTCTGCTATGTTTTCTTATAGTAAGGTCACCCCTCTCTGCTATGTTTTCTTATTGTCATGTCACCCCTCTCTGCCATGTTTCCTTATTGTCACATCACCTCTCTCTGCCATGTTTTCTTACTGTCACGTCACCATTCTGCCATGTTTTCTTATCGTCACATCACCACTCTGTTTTCTTATTGTAACCGTCACCACTCTTTGTCGTGTTTTCTTGTTCTCACGTCACCACTCTGCTATGTTTCCTTATAGTCACGTCACCTCTCTCTGCTATGTTTTTATAGTAAGGTCACTACTCTCTGCTATGTTTTCCTATTGTCACGTCACCACTCTGTTATGTTTTTCTATAGTCATGTCACTCCTCTCTGCCATGTTTTCATATTGTCACATCACCACTCTGTTTTCTTATTGTAACCGTCACCACTCTTTGTCGTGTTTTCTTGTTCTCACGTCACCACTCTGCCATGTTTCCTTATAGTCACGTCACCTCTCTCTGCTATGTTTTTATAGTAAGGTCACTACTCTCTGCTATGTTTTCCTATTGTCACGTCACCACTCTGTTATGTTTTCCTATAGTCATGTCACTCCTCTCTGCCATGTTTTCATATTGTCATGTCACTATTCTCTGCTATCTTTTCTTATTGTCATATCACCACTCTCTGTCATGTTTTTTTTATTGTGACGTCACGGTTCTGTTATGTTTTCTCATGTCACGTCACCACACTCTGCTATGTTTCGTACTGTCACGTCACCACCCTCTGTTATGTTTTCTTATTCTCACGTCACTGCTCTCTATTTTCATATTGTCACGCCAATACTCTGTCACGTTTTCTTATTGTCACCTCGCCACTCTCTGCTATGTTTTCTTCTTGTCACATCACCACTCTGTCATGTTTTCTTATTGTCACATAACCACACTCTGCTATATTTTCTTATAGTCACATCAATTCTCCCTGTCATGTTTTCTTAATGTCACAGCACAACTCTCCACCATGTTTTCTTATTGTCATGTGACCACTCTGTCATGTTTTCTTATTCTCGCGTCACCACTCTGCTATGTTTTCTTATTGTCACATCACCTCTCTCTGTCACGTTTTCTTATTTTCACATCACAGCTCTGTCATCTTTTCTTATTGTCACGTCACCACTCTATGCCATATTTTCTTATTATCACGTCACCAATCTGTCATGTTTTCTTATTGTCACGTCACCACTCTCTGTCATGTTTTCTTACTGTTACGTCACCACTCTCTGTCATGTTTTCTTATTGTCACGTCACGACTCTCTGCTATGTTTTCTTATTGTCACGTCACCCCTTTCTGTCATATTTTCTTATTGTCACATCACAACTCTGTCATGTTTTCTTATTGTCACATCATAGCTCTGTCATGTTTCCTTATTGTCACATCACCACTGTGTCATGTTTTCTTATTGTCACATCACCATTCTCTGCCATGTTTTCTTATTATCTCGTCACCAATCTGTCGTTGTCTTATTTATTGTCACAGCTCTCTGCTATGTTTTCTTAATGTCACGTCACCACTCTCTGCTATGTTTTCTTATCGTCACGTCACCACTCTCTGTTATGTGTTCTTATTGTCACGTCACCACTTTCTGTTATGTTTTCTTATTGTCACAGCACAACTCTCCACCATGTTTTCTTAGTCATGTGACCACTCTGTCATGTTTTCTTATTCTCACGTCACCACTCTGCTATGTTTTCTTATTGTCACATCACCTCTCTGTCATGTTTTCTTATTTTCACATCACAGCTCTGTCATCTTTTCTTATTGTCACGTCACAACTCTATGCCATATTTTCTTATCACGTCACCAATCTGTCATGTTTTCTTATTATCACATCACCACTCTCACCTATGTTTTCTTATTGTCACATCACCACTCTCCCCTATGTTTTCTTATTGTCACATCACCCCACTCTGCTATGTTTTCTTATTGTCACATCACCACTCTCTGTCATGTTTTCTTACTGTTACGTCACCACTCTGTCATGTTTTCTTACTGTTACGTCACCACTCTCTGTCATGTTTTCTTATTGTCACGTCACGACTCTGCTATGTTTTCTTATTGTCACGTCACCCCTTTCTGTCATATTTTCTTATTGTCACATCACCACTGTGTCATGTTTTCCTATTGTCACATCACCACCCTCTGTCATGTTTTCTTATTGTCATGCCAACACTCTGTCACGTCACCGTCTGCTATGTTTTCTTATTGTCACGTCACCACTTTCTGTCATCTTTTCATATTGTCATATCACCTCTCTCTGTCATTTTTTCTTACTGTCACGTCACCACTCCCTGTCATATAGTCTCATTGTCACGTCACCACTCTCTGTCATATTTTTTTATTGTCACTTCACCACTTTGTGCTATGTTTTCTTATTGTTACGGCACCACTCCACCATGTTTTCTTATTGTCACGTCACCACTCTGTTTTCTTATTGTCACATCACCACTCTCTGCCATGTGTTCTTATCACGTCACCAATCTGTCATGTTTTCTTATTGTCACATCACTACTCTCTGCTATGTTTTCTCATTGTCAAGTCACCACTCTCTGCCATGTTTTCTTATTATCACGTCACCAATCTGTCATGTTTTCTTATTGTCACATCACCATTCTCTGCTATGTTTTCTTATTGTCAAGTCACCACTCTCTGCCATGTTTTCTTATTATCACGTCACCAATCTGTCATGTTTTCTTATTGTCACATCACTACTCTCTGCTATGTTTTCTTATTGTCAAGTCACCACTCTCTGTTATGTTTTCTTATTGTCACATCACCACTTCCTGTTATGTTTTCTTATTGTCACGTCACCACTTTCTGTTATGTTTTCTTATTGTCACAGCACCACTCTCCACCATGTTTTCTTACTGTCACATCACCAGTCCATGTTTTCTTATTGTCATGTCACCACTCTGCCATGTTTTCTTATTCTCACGTCACCACTTTCTGCTATGTTTTCTTATTGTCACGTCACCACTCTGTCATCTTTTCTTATTGTCACGTCACCACTTTCTGCTATGTTTTCTTATTGTCACGTCACCACTCTGTCATCTTTTCTTATTGTCACGTCACCACTTTCTGCTATGTTTTCTTATTGTCACAGCACCACTCTCTACCATGTTTTCTTATTGTCACGTCACCCCTCTGCCATGCTTTCTTATTGTCACGTGACCACTCCCTGCCATGCTTTCTTAATGTCACCTCACCACTCTCTGTAGGCTTTCTCATGCGCACCCTGTCCCCCTCCTTGAAAACAGGCAATCGTGCTCCCTGTCTGGAGTCAGTGTAGGCTTTAATTATTCCCTGACGAAAGGACACTCTTTGATGAAGCGCATCGGAGTCGGTGTTCGTCAGTAGTGGGGTGAGAACGTTTAGGCGTGTGCGCATTTCCCTGCCATGTAGTAGTTTGAACGGAGACACTCCGGTGGCGGCATGAGGAGTAGCGCGGTACACTTGTAGGAGTCTGTGACTGTAGTCTTCCACGGCTTTTCTTGCAGGATAGCGGACTGGATGCTTGACTTGAGCACACGGTGAAAGCGTTCAATTGATTCATTTGCAGCTGGATGGTAAACTGAATTGCGGACGTGCTGTATGTCGTGGTCTTTTAAGATTGCAGCGAATTCCGCGGACAAGAACTTAGATCCATTATCAGACACGATGGTACGTGGATTACCTAATCTACTAAAGGCTGATGCAAGAAAAGCAATGACGTTTGCAGTAGTAGCAGAGGCCGTGAATGCTACCTCAGGCCACTTACTGTGATAGTCAGCCAGTGTGAGTGCAAAGCGGCAGTCCCAAGCAGCAGTCTCGAAAGGACCAACCATGTCAGTGCCCAGCTTTTCCCATGGCTCTGATGGAAACTGTCCGGGTTGTAACGGCGCAGCAGAGGGAGCAGCAGTCTTGTCTGAAGACTGGCACAACAGGCAACTCTTAATCTGTGTGTTGCCCAGGTCAGCCATTGTACCTGACCACCAGCAGACTTCGCGGAGGCGTTGTTTAGTTCTCACAATGCCTTGGCCTTCGTGAGCCAGCCCGACCAAGGTGTGACGCAGTGAGACAGGAACGACGAGTCTTAAGCCTCGGAAGACGTAATCTTCTTGCAGTCAGTTCATCATGCAGACGAAAGTATGGGCATAGGACTATACTCACAGCAGCAGCGGTAGGAGGCCAAACATCCCTGATTTGTGAGCGTAAAGCTCTCATTTCCGGGCAGGAAGCAGAGGCAGCAGTGAACTCATCCGGAGAGATGGCAGACCGACCAGCAGCAGAAAGCAAAGCTACAAACTCCAGTTCAGCTTCCACACACTTGTCAGTGGCAGCAGGCGGGAGAGGCGGGCGGGAGAGACAAGCGAGAGAGACGGGCGGGAGAGACAGTTAGCGGTGTTGTTTTCTGACCCAGGCGACATCGTTATCAAAGCAGAGCAATTGCGCTCCCAGCGCGCGTTACGCCTGCCTGCGCCATTGGCTCCTTTAGTAGTGAATAGAGTGGTCTGTGCTTGGTGGTCTGTGCTTGGTGGTCTGTGCTTGGTGGTCTGTGCTTGGTGGTCTGTGCTTGGTGGTCAGTGCTTGGTGGTCTGTGCTTGGTGGTCAGTGCTTGGTGGTCTGTGCTTGGTGGTCTGTGCTTGGTGGTCTGTGCTTGGTGGTCGGTGCTTGGTGGTCTGTGCTTGGTGGTCTGTGCTTGGTGGTCAGTGCTCGGTGGTCTGTGCTCGGTGGTCTGTGCTCAGTGGTCGGTGCTTGGTGGTCGGTGCTTGGTGGTCGGTGCTTGGTGGTCTGTGCTTGGTGGTCGGTGCTTGGTGGTCTGTGCTTGGTGGTCAGTGCTTGGTGGTCTGTGCTTGGTGGTCTGTGCTTGGTGGTCTGTGCTTGGTGGTCTGTGCTTGGTGGTCGGTGCTTGGTGGTCTGTGCTTGGTGGTCAGTGCTCGGTGGTCTGTGCTCGGTGGTCGGTGCTTGGTGGTCTGTGCTTGGTGGTCTGTGCTTGGTGGTCAGTGCTCGGTGGTCTGTGCTCGGTGGTCTGTGCTTGGTGGTCGGTGCTTGGTGGTCGGTGCTTGGTGGTCTGTGCTTGGTGGTCGGTGCTTGGTGGTCGGTGCTTGGTGGTCGGTGCTTGGTGGTCTGTGCTTGGTGGTCTGTGCTTGGTGGTCGGTGCTTGGTGGTCGGTGCTTGGTGGTCTGTGCACAGTGTGAATCTTCGGCCCCACAAGTACGTTCTCCATTTCTCTACAGCCCACACGCATCCCAGGGCTTCTTGCTCAACGGCCGAGTACCTGCGTTCAGTGGAGAAGGGTGGGGGTGCAGAAGGGTGGGGGTATTTGTATGCGCAGCTGTCGTAACGCATAAACCTTGGTGCAAAAAGTTTAGACATCCTGACAGACACGATTTGAGTGTGCTGCTTATAGAGTTGTTACCTGTTCACGGTGGGAGGTAACAACTAATACTGACCAGAAGGGGGCCTATAAGCCAACCAACCAGCACACTGGGATGGATTACAGTACTCGGGTACTAACAGTCTTCTTTTCCCATCGGCTGGAGAACACCTTCAGCAACTCGAAATGCAAATGAGCTGATTGGAAAAAGCAAACACTTGACACAGAGTTTCGCCGCCTGTGCTGCAAGTTTAAGCGAACACCAGCAAGCT
>NC_079226.1:44563846-44691346 GCF_029633865.1 Lampris incognitus
CCATCTCCCTAGGTAGCGTTGAAGTGGTGGGCCCATAACCTGTTAGAAGACTAGACTAATACTTTATGTCTATCTCTGCGCAGATGAAGTGGATTATTAAACCGTTATAAAGAATCGTACTGACTACCGAACTTCTGCTGGAGGGAAAAAATGCAGCCTCCGTTTATTCGGTAGTTTGGGGAGATGAAGAAAATGAACGGCGTCTCAGTGACGTAATCAATCCGCGCATGCAAGCGCAACACCGCCCACTTGTGGACAAACAAAGTCGTAAACAAAATAATAGTACACAGTAACACATAGTCATACAAATACACTGGTGTTATATCTCAACAGTTCCTAAAAGGACAATATAGGACTTACTCTAACCTCAATATTTGCAAAAGTAATTAAAAAAAACAGCACCAACAGCCTTGTGATGACCTGGCGGCCTGTCCAGGATGTTTCCCCGCCTGCAACCCAATGGCTGCTGGGATAGGCTCCAGAGTCCCGCGACACTGAGAGCAGGATAAGCGGATTGGATAATGGATGGATTTATTTGTCACATCCCTGCCTGGTCAGCCCCTCCCTCGTCAGGCCGCTCCCACTGCCTTACCTAGCTCATCTGGTCATCGACCTCACCTGGAGCTCTCCAGAGCTCACACCTGACCTGCATCTCCAATCAGGCCGATCAACCCATCTCGGCCACGATAAGAAGCCGCTCGGCTCTCCAGACGATGCCAGATCGTCCTACCACTACAAGTGTTTTGACCTCCCTGCCATTGCCTGGACCACACCTGTACACTTACCACGACCCTGCCAAGACCACCGCCAGTGCGGGAACCACGACCCTGCCATGCCCACCGCCTGTACGAGAGCCTTGTCCCTGCCTAAACCCGGCAGACAATAAACGTGCCTCTTCGCCCCCCCCCTCCCCCATCCTGTGTCTCGTTCTGATTTTGGGGCCTACACCTGTTATCCCTGACAGAACGATCTAGCCAACATGGACCCAGCAGACGTTGAGGCATTACGTGCTGCCATAGCCGGCCAAGGAACCCTGATCAGGAGACATGACGCCACCCTGCAGGATGCTGCCTCCTCTATATGCAAGCCCTCTCTGCCAGCGTGGGAACCCTCACCACTCGAGCGGCCCTAACAAACCAAGGCCTACAGGGCCTAACCCAGCAATTCATGCGGTTTCATGGCTCAACTAAACCCGCTACTACAGCAAAACCCGGCCCAGGCCCCAGTCCAAGCCCCAGAACCTAGTCATGCCCCTGTACAGCCCAGGTGAGAACCTAGCATCCCCAACCCCAGCGGCCCTCTCGCCACAGCGGTGCTGTCGGCGTTGTCCTTCTGCCCGTCCACCGGAGAGGCCCTGTGTCCTGGTCAGCTCCCGATTGGTCCCAGCTGTCATGCCGCCTGCCTGGAATCCCTGGCCCCATTCGTTTTTCCCGCAGCTGCCACACCACCTCCGAGATCTGAATCCCCCGCGGCTGCCACACCGCCTTCGAGGTCTGTATCCCCCGCGGCTGCCGTGCCGCCCCCTAGGTCTGTATCCCCCGCGACCATCCCGCTGCCGCTGAGGTCTGTATCCTGCGCGGCTGCTGCGCCGCGTCCGAGGTCTGTATCCCCCGCAGCTGCCACGCCGCGTCCGAGGTCTGTATCCGCCGCGGCTGCCACGCCACGTCCGAGGTCTGTCTCCCCCGCGGCCAGCCCGCTGCCACCTCCGAAGTATGGTTGCCCCGCGGCCATCCCACCGCCTGCAAGCTCAGTCCGCCCTGCCGGAACAGGACACAGCCGAACCGGCGCCAATGCTCCCTTTTGCATGCAAGGTGGGCACGCTCACCTTGGGAGGTTGGATTGGTGAGGGACGCCCAGAGGACTCAGCCCAACCCAGGTAACGGTCCTTCTAACCGTCTCTTTGTGCCTGACCAGGTCCGTACCCAGGTTCTCCAGTGGGCTTACACCTCTCAGTTCGCCTGTCACCCTGGAAACAACCGTACCCTGTTTAAGCACCGGTTCTGGTGGCCCACCTTCTCTTCAGACACCCACGACTACGTCCAGGCCTGCACGGTGTGCGCTCGAAGCAAGTCTTCTCACCTACCCGCCTCTGATCTCCTACGACCCCTGCCTGTTCCTAGTGTGGGGGGGGGGGTCTTGTCACGTCCCTGCCTCGTCAACCCCTCCCTCATCAGGCCTCTCCCACTGCCTTACCTAGCTCATCTGGTTCATCGATCTCACCTGAATCTCACACCTGACCTGCATCTCCAATCAGGCCGATCAACCCGTCTCGGCCAGGATAAGAAGACGCTCTGCTCTCCAGACGATGCCAGATCGTCGCACCACTTCAAGTGTTTTGACCTCCCTGCCATTGTCTGGACCACGCCTGTACAAGTACCATGACCCTTACAAGATCACCGCCTGTACGAGAACCACGAGACTGCCAAGCCCACCACCTTTTGACCTCCCTGCCATTGCCTGTATGAGTACCACGGACCTGCCAAGCCCACTGCCTTTTGACCTCCCTGCCATTACCTGCACCACGCCTGTACGAGTACCATGACCATGCCAAGCCCACCGCCAGTACGAGAGCCACGCCCCTGCTAAGCCCACCGCCTGTCCGACAGCCTTGTCCCTGCCTAAACCCGGCATATAATCAACGTTCCTCTTTGGCTTTTCCCCCCATCCTGTCTCTCGTTTTGCTTTTGGGTCCTACCCCTGGTAGCCCTGACAGTATCTATCAAATGTGCTGATGTATGAAGTTTCCATCCTACTCTTGTGTGTATTATGATGACTACCAATCATTCATAAACTGGAGTCACATTCACGTGACCTTATTTATCATGAATTAAAATAAGCTAATGGACTGTACTGTATTAATATAGTCTTAATATGTCATGGCGAGAGCAGGGAGAGGACCCAAGTGCAGACAGCGGAGAAAAACCGGGCCAGAACAACTCTTTAATTACACAAACACTTACAAATAGCAGGTACAGACAAAGGGGAGAGCTCACAACAGGATGTGGCACTTCCGGCGACCAGGAGTCTCCGTGAGTGCGTGAAACGATCTGATAGGGAACCCAGGAAACCAGGGGTAATATATACCTAGCGGGGCCAATCAGGGAGACTGGACGCAGGTACCGTATGGCCAATTGGAGAAAGGGGAGGGAGACTGGGCACAGGTGCGCCGAAACCCCAATCAGAGGATGGGGACGGGCGAGTCCCGACGACCCAGACCACACATTCATGACAGGACACCCCCAAGGGACGGATTCCAGACATCCCAAAAAAACAACCAAGAACACCAAGAAGGGTGGACATAAGAGGGTCTGGGAGGGCCTCGGGACCCAGTGGTCAGGGAGAGGATGAATGGGGCCCGGGATCTCAGGTGATGGCCCGAGGGCTGGACCGATGGATGCAACTGTTCCGGAGGGGGACCAGGACGCAGGACCAAGGGGCAGAGCAGCTTTGGCAGATGGGCAGATGGATGACCCAGAGGCCGACGACGCCGACAAGACCGAGACGGCCAGCAGAGGCCTCTGAGGTAGTTAAAAAGCTCCTCAGTGGCAAGGCGCCAGGTGTGTATGAGATTTGCCCGATTCTGTTTGTGATATTCATGGACAGGATCTCAAGGTGCAGCCAATGTGAGCAGTGTGTCCGTTTTGGGAACCTCAGAAATGCATCTCTGCTCTTAGCAGATGATGTGATTTTGTTGGCTTCATCAGAATGCAACCTCCAGTGTGCATTGGGGCGGTTTACAGCTGAGAGTGAAATGGCCGGGATGAGGGTCAGCACCTCCAAGTCTGAGGTCATGGATCACTACCGGAAAATGGTGGATTGCTCCCTTCGGGTTGGGGATAAGTTGTTGCCTCAAGTGAAGGAGTTCAAGTGTCTCGGGGGTCTTGTCCACGAATGAGGGTAGGATGGAGCGAGATATTGACAGGTGGATTGGTGCAGCATCAGCAGTAATGCAGACGTTGTACCGGACCGTTGTGGTGAAGAAGGAGCTAAGCCGGAATTCAAAGTTCTCAATTTACCAGTCAGTCTTCGTTCCAACCCTCACCTATGGTCATGAGCTTTGGGTAGTGACTGAAAGGGTGAGATCGCGGATACAAGCGGCTGAAATAAGTTTCGTCCGTAGGGTGTCTGGGCTCAGCCTTAGACATAGGGTGAAGAGCTCGGATATCCGGAGGTAGCTTGGAGTAGAGCCACTGCTCCTTCGCGTCAAAAGGAGCCAGCTGAGGTGGTTCGGGCATCTGATTAGGATGCCTCCTGGGCGCCTTCTTTTGGAGGTTTACCGGGCACGGCCAACTGGGAGGAGACCCTGGGGTAGACCCCGAACTCGCCGCAGGGACTACTTGTCCAATCTGGCCTGGGAACGCCTTGGGATCTCCCAGAAGGAGCTGGACGGCGTTGCTGGGTAAAGGGACGTCTGGAGTGCCCTACTTAGCTAGCTGCCACCACCGCGACCCGACCCCGGAGAAGTGGCTGATGATGGATGAATGAATGAATATTAGCCCTAACAGAATAGTAATATTAGTCTTAATAGAGTCTCAATAGAGTCTTAATAGACTTTAACAGCGGGGCTCTGGGGAATCAGAATCAACTCAAAAGTCTCTCGTCATTCTCAGGAGGAAAAAAATCAAAAATGCGTCCTGTCCCTCAAAAGACGCTCGTGTCAAATCCTCTACAACACAAGGTGGGCCCATTTAACACGGGGACTTTACAGTATTGTGTCCCTTTAAATCTTCTTTTTCAGTAATTAAATTAATATTACACAGGAAACAATCACAGGAAGTGTTTCCAGTCGTCTGTTAATCCTTCTAAACATTTTATCTCACTTCAATTTTGTTTGCTAACATGTTTTCTCAAGTCTTTTGTTCATCTTTCTTCATATGTCCATATTAGAGGACAGAGTCTGTTCAAATAAGACTATTTCATGAATAAAAGTGAAGGTTCCTGCTGTGGAGGCTCCACACATCTTAGGTGTGGTCTCAGGTCTTCATACATTTCTGTCAGATGTGTGAAGAAGGTGATAAATCCACTTTTCATGTAGAACCACACACACATTAGTGTTGAAGTTCCTTGATAATGAGACCTAATGACTGTTAATCTCTCAGCTGTGTGATGAAGACCCATCATGTCAACCTTCATCTTCCTCCCCAGCAGGGTGTGAATGAATGGATGTCCCACACTGTTGTGTGGACCCACTCTCCATCTAAACATCTGAATGTGATCTGCTTTGTTCTCATGAAAAACTAAACACAACTTACACTTCCTCAGACCCGGCTCCAACCTGCACCCTCCAGCATGGTCCAGCCTGGGGGTGGAGGAGAGACACAGTCACACCAGCACATCCTCCATCTAATAAACCTCCACCCAGTATCAGTCCTGTCCTGTTACAGAAGAACCAGTCTGATCCAGCATCAGAGTAGGAGGAGACATCCTTGTAGAAGACATGATGAGTGAGGGTCATCCAGCCGGTCCATACCTGAGAGAGTCCAGTCTCCAGTGTGGATCCTCCAGTCCAGCAGAGAGCAGCTCCCCTCCTGAGTCTCCTGGCTGGTTGTAGCTCAGGTCCAGCTCTCTCAGATGGGACGGGTTGGAGCTCAGAGCTGAGAGCAGAGAAGAAACACCTTCCTCTGAGACCAGACAGCCCGACAACCTGAACACACACACACACACACACACACACACACACACACACACACACACACACACACACACACACACACACACACACATTAATGATGGATTACATTTATACAGCACTTTATCTGGACAGCCAAAGCGCTTCACAATTAAGGGGGAAACTCACCTCAACCACCACCAATGTGTAGCACCACCTGGGTGGTGCACGGCAGCCATTTTGCACCAGAAACGCTCACCACACATCAGCTTGTGTGTGGTGTTCCCCACCTGGCTCTCTCCATCTCTCCCTCTCAACCAAGATTTGGCGCGGTCTCAATCGCGTCGCCCGACAGGAAGTTGGATAAAGGGATGTTGCCAAGCAACAACTACAACACTACACCCTTGTGGTGGGACTCACCACAGCCCCACCACACCATATTACCACGACACTCTACACTCACCATACAATAGTCATTTGATTTGGCTTTTTCTCCCCAGTTGCACTTGGCTAATTACCCCTATCTCCCGAGCTGTCCCGGTCTCTGCTCCACCCCCTCTGCTGATCCGGGAGGGCTGCAGACTACCACATGCCTCCTCCCATACACGTGGAGTCACCAGCCGCTTCTTTTCACCTGACAGTGAGGAGTTTCACCAGGGGGGCGTAGCACGTGGGAGGATCACGCTATTCCCCCCAGTTCCCCCTCCCCCCTCAACAGGCGGCCCGACCGACCAGAGGGGGCGCTAGTGCAGCGACCAGGACACATACCCCATACCCCATACCCACATCCGGCTTCCCACCCGCAGAAACGGCCAATTGTGTCTGTAGGGAAGCCCGACCAAGCCGGAGATAACTCGGGGATTCGAACCGGCGATCCCCGTGTTGGCAGGTAACGGAATAGACCGCTACGCCACCCAGACACCCCTGCATTTTGATTTTAAACACGTTGTGATACGCTGAGTATTGGAATACATATTTTGTGACATAGTGCGGTTTTGTGTGTGTGTGACCCAACCACACTTGTGTGTGTGTGTGTGTGTGTGTGTGTGTGTGTGTGTGTGTGTGTGTGTGTGTGTGTGTGTGCCAGCGGCACAGGGCGTGTGTGATGCGTCAGTGCAGTAATACTGGGGTAGTAGTGCTTGTAGTTAGTGCATGCTACATGCTGCTTCTGCTTGCTACTCTCTGCTCTCAGCTACTGCCGCCGGCTAGCCCTCTTTGCGGGGGTGAAAAGAGGAGCCGAGTGCGTAAGTCTCCCCTGCCAGTACATAGCCTCTCTACCGCCAAGACTCCTGCAGTGCCTCCTCGTGGCCACACACGGTAACTGGGTACCTTGTGGTCCTTGGCTAAACTGTAGGGGATCTCGGAGCTACAGTGGTCCCCAGAGCCCTAATGCGCAGGCCCATGTGAAGTGGATACACCCTGGCATTGACCAACCACTGTCCCACTGCCTTGTGGGTGAGTCTAGGACGACAAAGGCTAGGGGAGCACACCCTGAGAGAAAAGCAACGTGCATGGCGGCGCACGATAGGCGGTCCTCTGACAGACTGGAGCTCCGGCAGCCTCCTGCAGCTGTGGAAGAGTGCTGGTCGTCTTGGGCCCCCCTTGCCACCGGACCCCACCCGCAGTGACAAAGTGCAGCTGGGACATGCGCACCCCCAGCAGCACTGTAAATAATCTCTTTGAGCAGGTATCCAGCTCTGCCTCGGTGAGACCAGCAACTGGAATATGGATCAAAGTCTGTCGGCGATGGGGTGTCTGGTGACGGGAGCAGGTATGAACGCACTGGAAGCTCCTAATGAGACCCCTGCACGCCAGCGGCACGGGGATATTCATGGTCGCCAGCAGCTGGGTTTGAGTGGCAGCTGCTCCCGGCAGACCCCTGTGTGTCTGAGCAGCCCTATTTAGGAGCCACACTGCTCACCCCAACCGGGGAGGGGCCTAGAAAAGGTGGCCTAAACATTGCCCACTCAAAACATCCTGGATAGGCTACCGCACCTGTCGGGACATTCCACTCTGCGGTCGAGATAAAAAAAAGAAAATAATTCCCTTTAAACTGGCAACATGGAACATAAGAACTCTGCTGGACGTTAATGCCGAAAGACCTCAGCGAAGGACTGCACTCATTGCAGCGGAACTCAACCGCTACAATATTGACATTGCTGCACTCAGCCAAACCAGGTTCCTGGGTGAAGAAACTGCTCTGTCTCCCCCCTGAAGTCGATGGTACCACCCTCATAAAGGACCAGAAACTCATCACAAAAAGATGGGCCGAACATTTTGAGACTCTTTTGAACCAGCCCTCCCCAACAGATCCCTCGATCTTGGATGAACTACATGTCCGCCCCACCATCCAAGACCTTGACCTTCCACCAACCTTTGAAGAGGTTCGGGTTAGGGTTAGGGTTAGGGTATCCCTGCAGAGATTTTTAAACAGGGAGGCTACCTCTGCACCCGTGCACTTCTCCTGTTCATCTCACACATATGGAAGAATGAAACTGTCCCTCAGCAGTGGAGGGATGCTAACATCATCTCCATATATAAAGGCAAAGGAGACAAGTCCCTCTGTGACAACAGCTGTGGCATTTCACTACTGGCTGTTGCTGGAAAAGTCCTGGCCAAACTCATGCTACACAGGCTGGTAAAACACATCTCAGAGGAGCTGTTGCCTGAGTCACAGTGTGGGTTCAGGAGGAATGGGAGTACTGTGGACATGGTGTTCACAGCACGGCAACTCCAGGAGAAGTGTAGGGAGCAACATCAGAACCTCTTCATAGCCTTCATCGACCTGTCAAAGGCTTTCGACACAGTCAACAGGGACATCCTATGGAACATCCTCCTGAAGTTTGTCTGTCCACGAAAGTTTGTCAACATCCTTCAAAGATTTCATGTGGGGATGATGGCACGTGTGACCATTGGAGGCCAGGAATCCGAGCCCTTCACGGTGTGCACAGGGGTACATCAGGGGTGCATCCTTGCTCCAGTTCTCTTCAACATACACTACCGTTCAAAAGTTTGGGATCACCCAAACAATTTTGTGTTTTCCATGAAAAGTCACACTTATTCACCACCATATGTTGTGAAATGAATAGAAAATAGAGTCAAGACATTGACAAGGTTAGAAATAATGATTTGTATTTGAAATAAGATTTTTTTTACATCAAACTTTGCTTTCGTCAAAGAATCCTCCATTTGCAGCAATTACAGCATTGCAGACCTTTGGCATTCTTGCTGTTAATTTGTTGAGGTAATCTGGAGAAATTGCACCCCACGCTTCCCGAAGCAGCTCCCACAAGTTGGATTGGTTGGATGGGCACTTCTTGCGTACCATACGGTCAAGCTGCTCCCACAACAGCTCAATGGGGTTCAGATCTGGTGACTGCGCTGGCCACTCCATTACCGATAGAATACCAGCTGCCTGCTTCTGCTCTAAATAGTTCTTGCACAATTTGGAGGTGTGTTTAGGGTCATTGTCCTGTTGTAGGATGAAATTGGCTCCAATCAAGCGCTGTCCACTGGGTATGGCATGGCGTTGCAAAATGGAGTGATAGCCTTCCTTATTCAGAATCCCTTTTACCCTGTACAAATCTCCCACCTTACCAGCACCAAAGCAACCCCAGACCATCACATTACCTCCACCATGCTTAACAGATGGCGTCAGGCATTCTTCCAGCATCTTTTCATTTGTTCTGCGTCTCACAAACGTTCTTCTTTGTGATCCAAACACCTCAAACTTGGATTCATCCGTCCACAACACTTTTTTCCAGTCTTCCTCTGTCCAATGTCTGTGTTCTTTTGCCCATCTTAATCTTTTTCTTTTATTGGTCAGTCTCAGATATGGCTTTTTCTTTGCCACTCTGCCCTGAAGCCCAGAATCCCGCAGCCGCCTCTTCACTGTAGATGTTGACACTGGTGTTTTGCGGGTACTATTTAATGAAGATGCCAGTTGGGGACCTGTGAGGCGTCTGTTTCTCAAACTAGAGACTCTAATGTACTTATCTTCTTGCTCAGTTGTGCAACGCGGCCTCCCACTTCTTTTTCTACTCTGGTTAGAGCCTGTTTGTGCTGTCCTCTGAAGGGAGTAGTACACACCGGTGTAGGAAATCTTCAATTTCTTAGCAATTTCTCGCATGGAATAGCCTTCATTTCTAAGAACAAGAATAGACTGTCGAGTTTCAGATGAAAGTTCTCTTTTTCTGGCCATTTTGAGCGTTTAATTGACCCCACAAACGTGATGCTCCAGAAACTCAATCTGCTCAAAGGAAGGTCAGTTTTGTAGCTTCTGTAATGAGCTAAACTGTTTTCAGATGTGTGAACATGATTGCACAAGGGTTTTCTAATCATCAATTAGCCTTCTGAGCCAATGAGCAAACACATTGTACCATTAGAACACTGGAGTGATAGTTGCTTGAAATGGGCCTCTATACACCTATGTAGATATTGCACCAAAAACCAGACATTTGCAGCTAGAATAGTCATTTACCACATTAGCAATGTATAGAGTGTATTTCTTTAAAGTTAAGACTAGTTTAAAGTTATCTTCATTGAAAAGTACAGTGCTTTTCCTTCAAAAATATGGACATTTCAATGTGATCCCAAACTTTTGAACGGTAGTGTATTCCTCCTGTGTGTGATATTGCTGCTCCATAAGGAAATCAGGAAGGACAGTGGGGTTACTGTGGACTTCAGACTAGATGGAAACCTATTTAACATCCGTAGCCTCCAAGCGGTCACAAAAATTACATCTGAGCACATCATCGAGTTACAGTACGCAGATGACTGTGCAGTTGTGACCCACACATCCGAGGCACTACAAGCTACCCTTGCAGCTGCTGCAAGGGCGTATGGTAGGCTGGGGCTCTCTATAAATGTGGCAAAGACTGAAGTAGTATGCCAGTGGGCATCTACTCCTCCATCTCATTCACCAACCTTCAACATCTCCGACAAACCACTTGCAACAGTGGAATCCTTCAAATACCTGGGCAGCTTCCTCTGACGACTGCAGCATCGACAGGGAGATGCAAAACCGGATTAAACAAGCAACATCCTCTTTTGGCAGACTTAGGAGAAGGGTCTTTCAAAACAAAGACCTCAACCTCCACACCAACATATCTGTCTACTTGGCAGTTGTCATCACGACTCTCCTCTACAGCTGTGAGGCATGGACCCTGTACAGCCACCACCTCAGGATGCTTGAGGCCTTCCACATCAGATGCCTACAACGCATCCTGAGGATAACCTGGCGTGACTGAGTGCCCCGTACTGAAATACTCCGCAAGACCAACTGCATCAGCATGCAGGCTACCGTCACCCAGCACCAACTTCGCTGGCTCGGTCACGTCATCAGGATGCCAAAGGAGCGCTTACCGTGTAAAGTGCTGTATGGCCAGCTACATCTTGGCCACCGCTTGGCAAGGGGCCAGAAAAAACGGTACAAAGACCAGCTGAAGACCATCATAAAAAAGTGCGGCCTGAACCTGAGCCAGCTGGAAGACACTGCCGCCCAATGCTCCATCTGGCAGCAGCTCTGTCAACAAGGGGGGGCAAAAACTCGAGAAGGACCATGGTGATCGACGGACCAGGAGACGTCTGAAGAGACATGAAGCCAGTACCACACCTACACCCCCGTCAGTGGTTTCACCTGTTCTGTCTGTGGCAGACATTGTGGATCGTGGATTGGGCTTTACAGCCATAAGAAGACTCACAAGTGAGAGAGACAGGATTGTCATCATCGGACACGACTGACAACCTAAAGCAAGCAAAGCAAGCGTGTTTGTGTGTGTGTTTATGTTTGTGTTTGTGTGTGTGTGTGTGTGTGTGTGTGTGTGTGTGTGTTTGTGTGTATGTGTGTTTGTGTGTGTGTGTGTTTGTGTGTATGTGTGGGGGGGTGTACGTGTTATGATGTGGATCCCTCTGGAGACTGGGGTGACATCCATGGAGACACCTGTGAGTGTGATGAGAGGAGCTGTCTCGTCACGTACGACCGACACACCGACCACTTCTGTTCAGGTCCGCCGGCTTCCACAAACCCCCCATGCATAGACCAGGAGGACTACCGGTGGGCTAGCTGGAGGCGACTCTACTGTACTATTTTTATAGGGGCTTCTGAACGGAAAGAGGAAATACCAGTTAGAGTTTTTATTCATTTACATGTTTAGCATCTCCCACCAAACGTTTGTCAGCTGGACTCTGACCTTTCATGGCGGATGTTGTAAGGGCTGGAAAACAGACTGAATCTCCAGCCTCCGTGAGCTGCTGTCTACTACACATCAGCTGTGTCCCAAGTCACTCCCTTTTCACTCCCTAGTCCGCTATGTCCACCCTCTGCCATGTTGTTTGCATTTCTGAATTTTAACTGGACATTTTATTCACTATTTAGCGCCTTCAGAAATTCCCACAACAGGCCTCCGGGAAGCGGTCTATTCTGTTGCCTACCAACACGAGGACCTCCAAGACCATGCCAAATCCTGGATGAGATGGAGCGATGGAGAGAGCCAGGTTGGGAATGTTGCCAGGACACCAGGGACCCCCTACTCTTTGCTATAAGTGCCATGTGATCTTTAACAACCACAGTGAGTCAGGACCTCGGTTTAACGTCTCATCCGAAGGACGGTGTCTCCTACAGCACAGTGTCCCCTCACTGCACTGGGGCATTAGCTTCTTTTTTTTTTGTCTCTCTCGTCATCAGCTGCTTCTCCAGGGTTGGGTCGCGGGGGCAGCAAGCTAAGTAGGGCACTCCTCACATCCCTCTCCCCAGCAACGCCCTCCAGCTCCTCTTGGGTGATCCTTAGGCATTCCCAGGCCAGACTGAACATGTAGTCTCTCCAGGAAGTTCTGGGTCTACCCCGGGGTCTCCTCCCAGTTGGACGTGACCGGAAAACCTCCAAAGGAAGGCTCACAGGAAGCATCCTAATCAGGTCCCGAACCACCTCAACTGGCTCCTTTCGACTCCAAGGAGCAGTGGCTTTTGTTGTTGTTGTTTTTATTAGGACCAGAAGGAAGACTGCTCCCTACTGGCCCACCAACACCAAATCCAGCAGCAACTCATTTTCCCATGAGGTCTCCCATCCAAGTACTAGCCAAGCCCACACCTGCTTAGCTTGTGTCGTTCGGCAGGGCCAGGGTACATGTTGGTATGGCTGCCGGCAAACCAACCCAATGTGAGTTAACTGGTACCACCACGGTGGTCAACAACTTCCTGTGTCAACTCAGGTCACATGATCAGACTAGGGTACATGATGGCGTGCAAACTGTTCATTGTTATTCTTTACAGCAGCTGCAACCCTAGTTGTATGACGAGATATTGGACACAAATCAGGACTAAATATAAAACATGATCCAAAGTGGTCAGTAGTCCCTGTCCTTATTCTTTCAGTGGTGTGAATGTGTGCTACTGTACAACACATTAACAACTTATATGATTTGCAGCAAACTCAATAAAAATAACAACAACAAAGTCAACTAACAATGACAGCAGAGCATCCATCTCTGCCAGAAGATCCTCCAGTGAAGAAGTTGTCCATCTCTTATAATGAGGGGTGGTCTAACATGGTGGGCGTCCAGAAAGGTGTGTGTTGTGGCCCTGCTGCTGGCAGCTCCCAGCAGACCTCTCTGGCAGCAGATAGTCTATGTAAATGAGAGTTTATGCTTCACAGCTGTGATGTCAGTACCCTCCAAGCGCCCAATGCGGGTAGAGTTTTCATTTGGCGTGTAAGTTTCAGAAGCCACCAGACACTTTGGCGGGTCACTGTTTCTCCAATGAAATATCAGCACTGATGATTCAGCGCGAGTAAGGTCAGTAGTAAAACATCACTCTCGGCGGCTCAAACAGCGCACGAAGGAACCACCCTGTCAGACGGTGGCAGCTTGCGTACTACAGTAGCTAGTGTACTACAGTAGCTAGTGCTAACGCTAGCAGCAACGTTATGTGGCGACACAGAGCCGGCGTAAGCCCGCCCGGCCCCACAAAACGAACACATTACGAGCCACCTGATGGGCTCAAACAAGAGAAGAGGACATGTAGTCCTAACTGGAGACTGAGAAGAAGACCGGAGTAGAAAGGAGCTGGCTGTGCTACGATATGACAACGGTGTCCAGGACTTGCACCATCTGTCAGACGTGCGCGAAGGGCAAAGCCTGCAACAACACGTGTTGTCGGTAATAAAACCATGAAACTGGAAGCGATTGTAGGACCAGGACACATCCAGGGTCCACACTGTTACGTCTGCACACATCGACAGTGCTGCATTTGATTTGGCGCTCTTCTATAGTGCTGGGATCGATTGGTGAGGCCTGCGGGCTCTGGGTTGTTTGATCGGGTCTGCCTGTGACGCGGTGTCAGTCTGAATAAACAATGCAACGCAGAGGTTGTGTCGAGCGACAGCGCTGTGTCCTGACGTGATTTCTAAACACAATATTGGTGACGAGGATATCGTATCTCCCACCACCTGCCCCCTTCCTGGCATTACCTGGCGAGCCTCCGGTACCATGGACTCGCTGGCTACATAGTTTCGAAAATTACCTCATAGCCTCAGGGCTCGATGACGTGAGCCAGGCTAGGAAGACGGCTCTGTTGCTACACTGCTTGGGAGCAGAGGGTCATCGTGTGCTCGGGACTCTGGGGAACTTCACAAACTTTGACAAAGCTGTGGGACTTCTGAACACCCATTTCGGCGATTTATATTCCGTCAGTGACACTAACTGCCTGGTGAGTCTGTGCAGCAGTATGTAGCTAATTTGCGAAGGCTAGCTAGCTCATGCAAGTTTGGTGCGCTTCAGGACGAGATGGTTCGCGACCAGCTAATCGAACACACCAACAACGCAAAGGTGCGTGAGACTCTCCTGCTGGAAAAAGACGATCTGCTGCTGTCCAGAGCAATTACCATCGCACTACAGGTTGAGGGAGCAGCTGAGTGTGCTGCTATGCTAAATACACAGCAAGTGGCCACCTCCAGTCAAGCTGCCAACGACTTCTCCCTCTACTCGGCTGCCCCCCGGGACGCAACCCAGCCAGAGCGAGGCGGGCGCCGACTCCACTGGGGACGTCTTGCAACTGCAACGACAGCGTTCTCGACCCCGCCCTCAACAGTCCTGTGGTAACTGTGGATCTCGGTCTCATGCTTCAAGGGCTCAGAACTGCCCTGCCCGTGGCCGGACATGCCGTAGCTGCAGTAAGCAAAATCACTTTGCCAACGTCTGTCGATCTTCCCCGGCTGGGTCAGAGGGCCACACCCCCCAGTCTTCAACCGCCATCATTCACAAGGTGAGCTCTGGGCGAGTGTCATTCAAATCATGCACAGTCAATATTAATGATGTGTGCATCCCCCTGCTGTTGGACACCGGTGCAGGTGTGTCTCTCCTGAATGTTGATACCTACAGTCAATTTTTCAGTTCACTGCCACTGTCCGCACCCTCAGCTGTCCTCTGTGGGTATGGTGACTCCAAAATCGATCTGGTTGGCTCTCTCCAAGTGACTGTCCGCTATGGAACCAAGCTGGTGCCCAATGCAGTTTTTCATGTGGCACGCCGTGGGGCCAACTTGATGGGCCTGGACCTGTTCTTCGCTCTGGGGTTCTCCCTCTTAGACACAAGGGGGGCAGCAATCCTGACTGTTGCCACGCCTTGGCAGCAGAAGTGGCCATCACTGTTTGTGGGGCTGGGCTGCCTCTCCGCCTTTGCCCATCAACCTCTCCTCAACCCTGCTCTGAAACCTGTCATCCAACCACTGCGCCGCATCCCGTTGGCTCTCCATGATGGGGTCTCTGCCGAGCTGCAACAACTGCTGGAAGCTGGCATCATTGAATCGGTGGACGCATCACCCTGGGTCTCAAACCTTGTGGTGGCTAAGAAGAAGTCGGGGGGCCTGCGTGTCTGCGTCGATCTACGTGCAGTAAATAAGGCAGTGGTCCCTGATAAGTATCCACTGCCCACCTCAGAAGAACTCACTGCTCAGTTCTATGGCTCTGAGGTGTTCTCCAAGCTCGACTTCAGACAGGGGTGCTTACAGGTGCCCCTCCACCCCAGCACACGAAACCTCACAGCCTTTGTGACACATGCAGGAGTGTTTCGCTACACCAGGATGCCTTTCGGTCTCAGCTCCTCCCCTAGCTGCTTCCAGAAAACCATGGTCTCCGTGCTGGCTGGCATACTGGGCGTGGCCATTTATCTGGATGATATAGTGGTACACGGGCCCACCAGTGAAATCCACGACAAGTGCCTCAACATGGTCTTCGCAGTCCTGTCCAAGCACAAGCTAACTCTCAATGCTGAGAAATGTGTCCTGTCTGTGCCAGCCATCGAGTTTGTGGGGTTCCGGCTGCAGCGCAGTAGCTGACAGCACGGACAACGTGATGAAGACAGCGACACGACAAGGCCGGCCTTCTACCAAAAGTCCAGGGAATAACAAAAGGGAAGAAACAGCGAGCGTCACATGTTACAGGTGCGGAAGAAAAGGACACAAAGCGAAGGGCTGCAAAGCAAACGTGTGGTGCAATTACTGCAAGAGGGACAACCACGCCGAGTCCATGTGCAGAAGAAAAGGACAAGACGATGCCAGAAAAGTGTTCGACGAGGATGAGGAGGTCGACGACCAGGACCATGTCTTTAAAACAAAGCATCGCAAAGAGGAGAGAAATGACATCCCACAACGGAAGCCCCCGAACAAGGTGAAGATGAAAGGCATCATGGTGGACGGTGGCGCAACGTCGCACATTATTAACGACATAAAGAAGTTAATCAGCTTTGATGGCTCATTCAAGCCGGGCAGCCATTCGGTCGAGTTAGCTGATGGAACAAAATGCAAACATGGCATGAGATATTGGGTCATTGTAATCATGACGATGTGCAAAAATTGCAAAGTGTGGTAAAAGGTATGGAGATAAAGGGTGGTACTGCAGGGCCAAAACAGGTGTGTGAAGTGTGCATAAAAGGAAAATTTGTGCAGACAAGAAATTGGGAACCTGACACTAGAGCTAAAAAGCCATTAGAATTGGTTCATACTGACCTAACAGGCCCAATGCAAACACCAAGCATTGAAGGATATGCCCAATCTTTTACTGATGATTATTCTGGTACAATGATGGTGTACTTTCTGAAGTCAAAATGTGACACTGTACAAGCTATAGAACGGTTTCTGGCTGATATAGCACCTTACGGTGAAATTAAATGTATTCGGTCAGACAATGGTACTGAATTTACCATTAAGGAATTCAGAGGGTTAATGACCAAAAATAAGACCAGGCACGAAACATCCGCGCCGTACTCCCCTCACCAGAACGGCACAGCGGAGCGAGGGTGGAGAACCCTAGGGGATATGAGCAGATGCCTACTTATTGAAAGTGGTTTGCCAAATTACTTATGGAATTATGCTATGCAGACGGCAGTATACATAAGAAACAGGTGTTCCAATAGGAGAACTAACAAAACGCTATATGAAATGTTCACAGGAAAAGCACCAAATGTATCAAAGTTACAAAAGTTTGGATATGTGTGTTTTCCATATAAACAGGAAAAGGGAAAATTTGAGTCCCGATGTGAACAGGGAATTTTCATCGGTTACAACAAAAATAGTCCAGCCTATCTGGTCTATTACCCTGAAATGGTAAAGGTCCAAAAACACAGACTAGTGAAGTTCTCAAACAAAGCAGATTGAGAGAAGGGAACTCAGACATCAGAGTCACACACAGGAGTTGACTACAGTGTGCTGGTACCAGTAGGGGTACCAGAGGTTACAACTGGTGACCGCGATGTCAATGATGAAAAGGTTGTAAATGAAAATGTAACTGATATGAATTGTGGTGGTACTGAATCGTTACCTGAACAGACTGTTGATGAAACTGTAAACAAAAGGTACCCACCTAGAGACAGGAGGAAACCTGCTTATTTCCAGGAATTGGAAATGGAGGACTCTGAGGAAAGTTTGAACATTTGCATTGACTCTTGTTACAGAGTGGTATGCGATACCCCTCAGTCCTACCAGGATGCCATTGCATCCACAAAATCCAAACAATGGAAAAACGCAGTGAGGGAAGAAATGAAATCACTTGAGGCAAATGAAACGTACAGCCTCACAGCATTGCCCCCAAGTAAAAGTGCAGTGGGGGGAAAATAGGTTTTTGCTTTGAAATGGGACATTGATGGATCTGAAAAATACAAAGCGAGGTACGTAGCTAAAGGCTACAGTCAAAAAGAAGGGACTGATTATGATGAAACATTCTCACCAACTGTTGATATGTCTAGTGTAAGGGTCATTATGCAGAAGGCTGCACAAGAAAGTTTAATTTTGCACCAAATGGATGTAAAAACAGCGTATTTACACGCACCGATTGATTGTGAATTATATATAGAGCAGCCGGAAGGGTTTGTGAAAAAGTCGACCTCAGGTGACACTTGTATGCAAACTTAAAAAGTCACTTTATGGTCTTAAGCAATCTGGTAGAAACTGGAATGCACTATTACGTGCTTGTCTACGTGACAATGGTTTCAAACAAAATCCCGCAGATTACTGTGTGTATTCAAAAGTGAGCCAAAATGAAAAAGTGATTTTACTGATCTGGGTTGATGACCTCATTATAGCAGCTAGCAATGAGGTCATATTGCAAAACTTGAAGAAAATGCTCACAAAGAGGTTTGAAATGAAGGACCTGGGTAAATTAAAGCATTTCTTAGGCATAGAGTTCACCCAGACAGAAGGGCAAGTCAAAATGTCTCAAATGAGATATGCCAAAAAAATTTTGGAGAGGTTTGGAATGCAGGAGTGTAGAGTCAGAGAAACTCCTTGCGAACCAAAACTTGAATTTTCAGAAAATTCTGAAAAGATGCAAAATCCAAAAGAATACAGAGAAGCAGTGGGTAGTTTGCTTTACTATCCACGTGCACCAGGCCTGACCTGAGCTATGTTGTCAGGAGCCTATCTAGACATTTCGCAGAACCTACTGAAAAACATTGGAAAACTGTAAGACATGTTTTCAGATATCTTAAAGGTACAACCAATCAGGAACTGACCTTTAAAAGGGATGACAAAAATAGTCTAAGACTAAGAGTGTTCACTGATGCTGACTGGGCATCAGATGCCTCCGACAGACGCAGCACTACAGGGTTTTGTGTCAATCTAAGCGAGGGAAGTGGTTTAATTTCACGGAAAACCAGAAAACAACAAACAGTAGCTCTGTCCACTTGCGAAGCAGAATATACTATGTCTCTAGCAGCTGCAATGCAGGAGTGCCTTTATTTGGAGAAGTTACTAGAGAACCTGGACAACTACAAATATGGTCAGATCAAAATCTACGAAGACAAACAGGGCACTATAGCAATCGCTAAAAACCCAGTACATCGACAAAGGTGTAAACATATCGATATTAAATACCATGTCATTAGAGAAACTGTGAACAGTGGTAGAGTGATTTTGGGGTACTGCCCCACAGAGCTGATGGTGGCAGATCTGATGACTAAACCAGCAACCAAGCTGAAACTGAGAAAGTTTAGTCAGGACATATTTGGCACTTAGAGTGCGGTTAGTGCACAGAGCACAGTGTTTTTGTTTACATTGTTAAGGTAAAGAAGGGACCTTATTTTTGTTTATTTCCAGGTGAACCCCAGTAAGTCAAATTTGAGTGGGGGTGTTAACATGTATAAAAACTGTGTACTCTGTGGTGCGAATTTCCCTTACAGGTGTTTTGTATATTGTAGTGTTTGTACCTTATGAGCCACCGTAGGTTCAGCGGTGATGTAATCACGCAGTCTGGTGTGTGCACTTGTACAGTGTGTGCATGAGATTAAAAACATGCGCGGAGGTCACATCTAATGTGAGCTCTGTATAAAAGTGAATGCAAATGCATTGAGAAGAAAGAAAATAAATTCACCATCGTTGTTGAAAACAAGTCTGTTTATTTGTTAGAACGCAAAGTATAATCCGCTGAAGAACAACACCTCAACATACTGTATTGACTACTCATCAGTTAAATATTTAGCATCTTTCATAAGTTTTTGTCCGCATATTTTTTTAAAAACGTCCTTGTGTTGTGTTCTACAAACAAAGGGGAGAATGGTTGACTTAACGTTACAGTTTTCACAGTTGTAACTTCATAAAATAAAACAAATGTGTACAAACCAAACCTGTCCACATACAACCAGGATGTCCATCGGTGTCCTCGTTACCTTCATTTTGCCAACAAATCCCGCCTTGAAGTACGACCAAGCGTCAATACTTTTTTTATACCTTCAGGCTTTTTCCCTGGCATAGAAATCAAGTACATATAAATATCAGGAAACTCGATTTGTGGCCAGATGTTAGTGTCCATGGACCACTAGTTATTTGGTAAACTGTACGGGTCACTGTCAAGTCCAACTTCCTATAATCTTGCGTTATAATCCCGGTTTCACTGTTTCCCCTACCAGAAGCAGCCATGCTTCGGGATGTTTTGCCACTCACTGCGACTGAGGGGGCGTGTCCTAGTGGGAACGTGACGTCAATGCATACCCTCTATAGGGAAGAATGCGAGACCGCTTTCGGACTTGTGCAAGTATTATTTATCTTCATTAACGTTCAGGACTCTTTGCAGAATAGAGCCAACGTAAGCTGCGTTAACGTTATGCTAGCGTTGACATTATGGATCTAGCTATGAAGCTAACTTGTATGATGCTAACTATGGAGCTAGCTATGAAGCTAACCTAGTTTACATAAGATATGTGTAGACTCCTATACATTATGAAGTAGGCTAACTTCATGCTTTGTTTTTTGCAGTTTGGATGTGTGGTATACTGACTACCTGTTCATATTGTGGCGAATTCTACTAGAGTGTTTCTGCTCCGGGTTCATTCGCATATTACCCACAATGCAACTGAGGTGTCGATGTTTTGGTTATGTTGTGGGATATTGAACATGTTAAAAACGGACATATCTGTTTCAGATAGCGGTGATGTGGTGGAAGGTAATGGGGACGTTATGAGAGAAGTTGTATTAGACAACATGTTATTTCCCACCATGAGGGTAAAGAGTTGGCAAATAGATAGGCTCGCTTCGGTGGCCAAGAAAAGGGAGGGAGCTAAGACCCATACAAACTTGTGTCTGTTTGGACTTGCTTGACTTGCGGTCATTAAAAGCTTACTTGTTAACTCCGAAAGGTTGGCTAAGAAGTCCATTATTTAACCACGTCACATTGGTGTCAGAAGTGGGATGGACTTCTTTAGACAGCAAACGTTGGCTGAAGGGCGTAACCGAAAGTCGTCCGTTGAGCGTATGGAAATTGCTACTCTCGAAAAGGAGATCAGAGGTCTGCTCTGTCTGCCCGATGGGAGTAGCGCAGTGCGGCCTTAGTGCGGTAGACGCGCTGGGTAATGTCCGAGGGGTGGAGTCCCAAGGAAATGGAAAATTTCTTCTCTTTCAGAGCGAGTCCAATGAGGAGTCCCCGCCGCGCCCCGATGAAAAACAGACAGCGCTTCAAGCCATGGGGAAGCCACGAGAAGCAAGTTGGACAAGACCCGTGGAGAGAGAGCCACCAGCGGCAGCCATCAGGTGCAAGTTGGGCACGACTGGGGAATATGTCACCAGGGGGAAACATCAGCAGCAAGCTGGACACGATCTACAGAGAGGGAACTTCAACCCAAGTTGCTCACTGCCCCATTTGCCACTACTGGAGAGTGGAACACACCTTGCAGATATGGTTGCAGTACAAGACTCACCAACTGTACCGACCCTTGGCCAAGCCCAAACACTCCCTCGGTGAAGTTGAGGTGCTACGATGGGAGCTCCAGCTGGGAAGGATTCCTTGCTCAGTTCAACCTGATTGCTAGGGTGATGAGATGGACAGAAAATCAACAAGTAGTCAACCTAGCAGCAGCCCTGGAGGGAGAAGCAAGGCAGGCACTCCTAGACCTGGCAGCTGGAGAGATATCACTGGGGGCGCTAACCACTGCCCTGGGTTGCCGGTTTGGCAACACCCAATCGTTGATTAGCCTCCGGGATCAACTCCATTCAAGACAGACAAGGCCAGGAGAAGTTGGGTAACCTGGTGGCTGACATTCTACGCCTGGTGAGCCGTGCGTATCCTGATATACCCCAATGTGCCATCCAATGCCTGGCCCTGGATTCCTTCCTACGGGCTTTACAGCCACCTCACCTCAGGCAACAGGTGCGGCTGGCAAAGCCACTCACCATTGAAGAGGCGCTGCATAGGGCAGAGGAGGTGGAGGCCATTATGGCGTAAAAACGAGTGGCCCCAACACTGCACCATCATGTGCGGGCACTGCAGCAAAGTGAAGAGGGGCCACGCACATCCATCCAGGCAACATGACGAGCAGAGACATTTCTGTGCTGGGGCTGTGGGAAACCAGGGCACCAAAGAAGGCAGTGTCAGAAGACAAACAGACGCTTTTAACAATGAGTACGGAGGCCTGTCACCCAAGTAGCCGCCTCTTCTGAACCGGGAAACGACCAAGGGTTGGCCCAGAGGGGGACTGGCCGGCCAACACAACCTCCCCCCGGAGAAATAATCCCAGAGTCGTTGGACGGATTGGCGCTGGCTTCAGCCTCCATGTCTCCTGTCAGCTGAATGGCAATACCTGCATTGCCCTGGTCGACACTGGATCCACCATCAGCTTGGTGAGACCAGGGGTCCTAGGAGAAGAAGTACAGTGGATACCGACAGAAGTAAAGATGGAGACAGTTACAGGTCAGTGTGCTAGAATGGAGGGGAGAAGTAAACTGACCCTTACGATGGGAGAAATGGAGGTACAGCAAGACTTTTGGCTAGCAGACATACGAGAGAGCTGTATCTTTGGACTGGATGCCTTGAGAGCCATTGGAGCGATGGTACGGGTGGCCGGTCCACAGCTGGAGGTGGGCAACCAAGTGCTGAATGCCATTACCGTATGCAGCAATCCAGGGGGCAATAAAGGTGGACCACGAATCTTGTGCTTGGCTTCAGGGCCATGGGAAGGTGCATCACCAGAAACGGCCTCTGCACTGTAAGAATTGGCCCAAAAGTGCATGGAGGGTTTGAGCCAAGAAGAGGGGGAGCAGGTACGGAACCTGCTGATAGAGAACAGACACCTCTTCACTTCGAGTAATCTGGAGTGTGGCTGCACCAATCTTGTACAGCACCAAATTGACACTGGTAATGCGGACCCAGTCCGACAGAGAGCTCGCCATCTCCCTCTGATGAAATTTCAAGAGGCAGAAGCAAAGATCCAGGAGATGGCAGCTGAAGGGATCATTGAACCCTCCGTTAGCCCGTGGGCATCCCCTGCAGTGCTGGTTACCAAGAAGGATGATTCCCTCCGATTTTGTGTGGACTATCGGCGACTAAACAACCTGACCCGGAAAGACTTGTACCCACTCCCCCGCATCGACGAAGCTCTGGACTCTGTGGTGGGTTCCCAATTGTTCAGCTCCCTGGATTTACGAAGTGTGTACTGACAGGTAGAGATGGCCCAAGAATCCCAGGCAAAGACTGCCTTCACCATGGCCGAGGACTCTGGCAGTTCACAGTCATGCCATTTGGCTTATGTAATTGCCCGGCCACATTTGAACACCTCATGCAGCATCTCCTTGGCCCCATCCCTCGCTCTGCCTGCGTGGTGTACCTGGATGACCTCCTGGTGCACGCAGCTACGTTTACTGAGGCCCTCTCCAACCTCTGACTGGTGCTCGAACGCATCAAGGCAGCCAACCTACGACTCAATCCGAGAAAATGCAATCCACTGCAGCGGGAGACAAGGTTCCTTGGACATGTGGTGGGGCCCGGAGGTGTGTCCACAGACAATGACAAGGTCACTGCAGTCAGGGATTGGCCAACGCTCACCTCAGGAAAGGAGGTGAGGAGTTTTCTGGGACTGGCATTATATTACCGTCGGTTCGTGCATGCCTTTGCAGACAAAGCCCGTCTGCTCCACCAGCTCACCGAGAAGGGACGACAGTTCCACTGGACAGAACCATGTGAGAGCTCCTTTCAGATACTCCGGAAAGCATTGACCCAAGCACCAGTGCTAGCCCTCCCAGACAGGCAGCGGCCATTCATACTTGACACTGACGCCAGTGATGTAGGTGTGGGAGCAGTCTTGTCGCAGCCCAGTGGGGAAGGGGAAAGAGTGGTGACCTATTACAGTAGAGCCTTGAGTAAGGAAGAAAGGAACTACTGTGTGACTCGGAGAGAACTCCTGGCAGTAGTACAGGCCATAAGGCATTTTAAGCCTTACCTGTATGGAAAGGACTTCCTACTGAGGACAGACCATGCATCGCCCCCCTGGCTGCTTAGCTTCAAAGAACCAGAAGGGCAGGTAGCCAGATGGATAGAGGCCTTGTAGGGATTTACCTTCACCACGGAGCACCGAAGAGACAGCCGACATAACAATGCTGATGCTCTCTCCAGACGCCCCTGTTCGGATCAGGCCTGCCGCCATTGTAGCCGGTTGGAGACTCGAGAACAGCAACGGGTGAATCGGGTTACAGTGTGGACAACTGTGGTCCCAAGTGCGCCACTGGAGGAGATGTCACCAACCAAGATAGGGGAACTCCAATGTCGGGATAGCCACCTGGGACCCGTGATACGTTGGCTAGCACATAAAGAGGTCCCAAGTAGAGAGATGGCAGGTCCCCACTCCCCCACCACCAACGCGTTCCTGGGACAGTGGAATTCACTCATGCTTCATGAGGGCTGCCTCTATCGCATATGGGAAGAGCCAAGGAGGGGAGGCAGTACCTGACAACTAGTTGTTCCCCACGCACTACATCAACAAGTGTTAAGCACAGCACATGGCTCCCCTGGAGTGGGACACTTCGGCATTACCAAAACTCTGTGGCGGCTGCAGGAAAGATTCTACTGGGGGAGGTGCCGGCGAGACGTGGAGCGATTCTGCCGTAACTGCAACTCCTGCAATGCAAAGAAGAGGCCAGCTGAGCAATCCCATGCCCCCCTGTAGCAATACAGGGTGGGGGCGCCCATGGAAAGAATTGGGGTGGATGTGGTTGGGCCATTCCCCATGACAGAAGATGGTAAGCATTACATTCTCACAGTGATGGATTATTTTACCAAGTGGCCCGAGGCCTATGCCATCCCTGACCAATCTACAGCCACGGTCGTGGACTGCCTCATTGAGGGGATGTTCATCCGGTTTGGGGTGCCAGAGGAATTGCACAGTGACCAGGGGCACAATTTTGAATCCCAGGTGTTTGGGGAGATGTGTCGGCACCTTGGGGTATGGAAGACCAGGACCAGTCCCCTACACACTCAAAGTGATGGCCTGGTTGAGCGGTTCAATTGGACCTCGGTCATACAACTAGCCATGCTCACGGCGAGACATCAAAAGGATTGGGACCGCCATCTGCCCCTGGTACTCATGGCAAACCGGTCGGCCATTCAGGAGTCCACGGGGTGCACCCCAGCTGCACTAATGTTCAGTCGGGAGCTACGGACGCCTGTGGATCTGGTCTTTGGCAAGCCGCCAAACACACTGGTACGAGGGCCGCCAGGCCAGGACTATGTAGACGCACTACAGGACCGGATGGAGGCTATTCATCAGCTGGCTCGAGAGAATATGGCCTCTGCAGGGGAAAGGCAGAAGAGAGCCTATGATGTACATTGCCACCGCAAAAAGTACCCGCAGGGGGACAACGTATGGGTGTATAACCCACGGCGAAAGAAGGGACGGTCCTCAAAGCTGGACAGCAACTGGGAGGGGCCCTGCCTGAAGAGGATCTCAGAGGTTACCTATAGAGTGAAGCTCCACAGCCGCCCTCGGATAGTCATCCTTCACCAAGATCGCCTCGCACCCTACTTAAGCCGGGACAGCGACCCGGCTGGGACTGAAAGTGCAGTGGGAGGAGGTGGGGTGCCAGACTCCTCCTCCTCTGTAGAACAGGCTACCGGGGTCCAGGGAGGGGGTAAGGACACTGCTGGATCAGAGCCAACCTCCCTGGATGTCAGCAAAGAACTACCATTAGAGCACCTTGTTTTGGGCCAGGGAGGGGGCATGGACACTGGGTTTACAGAGCTACCCTCCATGGCCACGAATGGAAACAGCGGTGACGTTGAAGGTGGGGACTCAGACCCAGCGGATGCAGAGCCGCCCCCGTCATCTATCAGCAGCCCGGGATGGGAGAGGTGCTCGGCAGAAGAAACCCTCATGGTGGATGGACCCATCCACATGGGATTTGGGTTAGGCCAACGGGACGTTGGTCTTTCAAGGAAGGGGGCAGTGTGGCGAATTCTACTAGAGTGTTTCTTCTCCGGGTTCATTCGCATATTACCCATAATGCAACTGAGGTGTCGATGTTTTGGTTATGTTGTGGGATATTGAACATGTTAAAAACGGACATATCTGTTTCAGATAGCGGTGATGTGGTGGAAGGTAATGGGGACGTTATGAGAGAAGTTGTATTAGACAACATGCTATTTCCCACCATGAGGGTAAAGAGTTGGCAAATAGATAGGGTCGCTTCGGTGGCCAAGAAAAGGGAGGGAGCTAAGACCCATACAAACTTGTGTCTGTTTTGACTTGCTTGACTTGCGGTCATTAAAAGCTTACTTGTTAACTCCGAAAGGTTGACTAAGAAGTCTATTATTTAACCACGTCACATTATTATACTTACCTGTAGTACCACCCCACACCCTAAGGAGGTACAGTTGACCCCTAGGGTTATCAAGTTGATGAGTTGAGATATACACAGATTAAGTAGTGATAACTGAGATGACAAGATGTGAATCTGTACACGGTTCCGTGAGACTGATTAAATCGGTAAACCCGAATCCGGTGAAACTACATCTTTTCATAAAGAACACGTTATCACATATTGGCGACGAGGATACTGGATGGTTGGGGAAAGTGCCTGATTGAAGACGGATGCGACTGGATGAGTTCAGGTGGCGGACGGTAGGAAGACGTGCTAAGTACGGAGAACTAGCCAGGGCTAAATTGGACCGGAGGATTAACGAGCAGAAACGTAAAGATGAATGCAATGATAGGTACCTTGTCGGCATTTGATGCAAAGGAGCAGACATGGGAAGAGTACTGCGAGATTCTCGATCAGTTTTTTGAAGCAAATGAAATTGATGGCGGAGAGAAGCAGAGAGCTATCCTCATCAGTGTGGTGGGACCAGCCACATACAAGCTCATAAGAAACCTGGTGAGTCCAGCAAAGCCTAGCTCGAAAACATACAATGAGATACCAACTCTAATGAGAGAGCACTTCAACCCTAAACCGAGTGAGATCAATTTGATTCCCGTTTCCGTCAGCCTAACGAGACCGTCAATGCGTATGTAGCAGAGCTGAGACGATTAGCTCATGATTGTAACTTTGGAGCTACACTGGAACAGATGTTAAGAGACCGTCTAGTGTGCGGTATTCATGATGATCGGATTTAAAGACGTTTACTAGCTGAAACAGACCTCACGTTTGAGAGGGCATTCAAGATTGCCGTAGCTGCAGAGGCCGCTAATAAAAATGCACAAGACCTGCAAGCAAAGCCACCGTTAGCATGTCACAGTATGAAAATGGAGGGAAAAGAGAGAAAGGGAGGAGATTGGAAAACGAGAGAGAAGGAATGCTACCGATGTCATGGAAAGCAACACAGTGCAGCGGAGTGAAAGTTTAAAGAAGCAAAGTGTCACTCTTGTGGAAAAGTTGGGCATTTTGCCAAGGCTTGTAGAAACAGAGAAGGTGCACCGCGCCCCACTGAGATATCACACAGAGCAGAGCGACGCGCGCGTCCACATCGATCACACAATGTAGGCTGTGAGTGTGGGAGGCAGGATAGTGATAGTTCGGAACAAGAAGAAGAGGCATTTACATTAGCTTGCCTGAAAACAGAAACGTCCATACAGTAAATAAAGCCATTTGAAGTAAATGTGGAAGTGAATAAGAAGAAAGTAAATTTTCAAATTGACACAGGGGGTAGTGTGACCGTCATGAATGAAATGAAGTTTAATGAGATGTGGGAAGAAAAACAACGCCCGTCAATAAAACAAACCAAACTCTCGCTCAGATCATACACAGGAGAGACAAATTAAAGTAGTAGGAGTGGCTGAAGTAAAGGGGAAGACGTTGTCCCTAGTGGTGGTGAAAGGTACTGGACCTAGCTTGTTGGGAAGAGGATGGCTAGAGGCCCTGAAGCTGAAGTGGGATGAGATAAAGCATATGAGGACACAGACGCAGAGATTACTGGAAGTGCTCATGAAGCATGAAGATGTTTTCAAGCAAGAACTTGGCATGTTAAAAGGCATGAAAGCCACAATTTATGTGTCTGCTGAAGCCCATCCCAAGTTTTACAGGCCCCGCTCAGTTCCATATGCCATGAGGGCGAAAGTAGAAGAGGAGATAGAGAGACTACTGAAGGAGGGCATTATAGCACCTGTTAAGTATGCTGAGTGGGCGGCGCCCATTGTACCTGTCCTGAAGCCGGATGGTTCAGTCAGGATATGTGGCGATTACAAATTAACAGTAAACGGTGCCTCTTCTCTAGAGCAATACCCTATTCCCCGCGTTGAAGACCTGTTCAATACACTAGCAGGAGGGAAACAGTTCTTCAAGCTCGATTTAAGCCACGCCTATCAACAGATCGTCATGGATGACGAGTCCAAGAAATACCTAACAATAAACACACACAGAGGCCTGTTCACCTACAATAGGCTTGCGTTCGGAGTATTGTCAGCACCTGCGATTTTTCAGAGAACGATGGAAAGTCTGTTACAAGGCCTGCCTAGGGTAGCTGTTTATTTAGACGACATATTGTTGACGGGGAGAGATGAATCCGAACACCTGAGCACGTTGGACAAGGTGCTCAGGTGACTCAAAGAAGCCGGTCTGCGACTTCACAGATGCAAGTGTGCATTCTTACAGGCCGAAGTGGAATACTTAGGTCACAGGATCAATGCTGATGGTCTGCACCCAGTACAGAGTAAGGTGAGAGCCATTGAGGACCCACCACCAACCACAGTGACTGAGCTTAAGGTGTACCTAGGCCTGTTAAATTACTATAACAAATTTCTCCCCAATCTTTCCACACGTTTAGCTCCATTACACCAGCTGTTAAGGAAAGACGCTCCATGGGCCTGGAAAAAGGAACAGGAGGACGCTTTCCGTGTGTCCAAACAGCTGCTGGAATCAGCCAAAGTCCTGGGTCACTACACAGCAGACAAGGACTTGGTGCTGGCATGCGTCACCTCAGCATACGGAGTCGGCGGCGTGCTGTCACATGTCATGGGAGATGGAAGTGAAGGAGGAGGAGCTGGTCTATCTTTGCTACTGAAATGAAGGGAAAATCGAATCAACATTTGTGGGCATCCAGACGGTGGAGAAGGCGGATGCAGCAAATGTCACAACAGCCATCAACAGCATGATGGAGAAGGTGTCCTCAGATTGGGACAGAAAGCTGGTTGCCGTGGCCCCGGATGGGGAAGCGGTAATGACAGGAGCCCAGAATGGTGTCGTCAGTCGCCTTAAGCAGGACCAGTGTCGGTACTTGATCTACTCACCCTACCGGATGTGCGACTACAGATGACATCACTACTTCACGCATTATGATCGGGTAGGGGCTAGTTTAGTTTAGGAACAGCGGGAAAAAGTAGATTGACGTTAGACGCTGCTCGGGCCTTCAACCCTCGTGCGCGTTCGCTTGTCCAGGGGTCCTGAGCCTGCAGCCTCACTCCTTAGACGCTGCTTGTGCGCGTTCGCTCGTCCAGGGGTCCTGAGCCTGCGGCCTCACTCCTTAACTCCTTAACCAACTCCATGTCAATGTGGATTGTAAAAACACAGCTCAATAACTATAAAGCTAGCATTAAACAACGCTAGCTAGCAACGTAATCCGTGACGTCATATGTAGTCGAAGGACCCCGAGTCGATATTGCACCAGAGCAGAAATGGAACCCACACCAGCAGTACATTGTTAGCATACACTGCATGGCACACCATCTTGAATTGGCCTTCGGAGATGCCATCCGCAGCAACAATGTATACCAGAGGGTTGAAGACCTCCTAAGTGGGCTGTACACGTTCTATCATGTCAGCCCACTGGACAGAGCTAACTTGATCAGCAGCTTCCACATTCTCGGCCATACACCACTGGTGCCTACCCGAATCGATGGCACCCGCAGGGTAGGGCACCTGCTTCGTGCGCTGGACCACTTCTTACAGGGTTACAAAGGAATCATTCAGCACCTGGAACAGGTAGTGTCTGTAGTTTGCCTTACTACACCAAAGTAATTTGTCAAAGTGTGTTTTGTCAAAATAATGAAAATATTAATGTAATACAGTAAAAATTTTAATTTAATATGGACTTGTTGATGGAACTATGAAAATGTGCCATTATAGAATAGGTAATATCATAGTTATTTGAAATGAAAGTAACTGGCTAATTGCGTTTGTCTGTCTGTGTTTTCTAATGTATTTCAGATTCAATCTCCTGATGCTCAAGGTGGCAGGGCTGTCCAGCAGGCCAAAGCAAGGAGGTTCTTCAGCACCGCCAGGGAGACTGTTGTGGTCCAGTTCTTTGGTTTCCTCCATGATATGCTCACCTATCTGAGCAACCTCTCTGCCTGCCTGCAAAGGTCAACTGTCACCATTGCAGAGGCCCACAAATCTCTGTCCGCTACTCAGGCTGTGATACTGAAGTACAAAACAAGGTATGATTTGTGCAATATCACTTGTCTTAGGTCATGGTAAGATACAGTTTAATATGAGAAATTATTATTTCAACAAGACAGAGGGCGTAAGAATGTTATAGTTAATACTGAAATGAAAAGACGATGCTACTGTTTTAAGATGGTGAAATTCATCTTTTATCACCAGAGATGGTCCCAGGATGAAGGCCACAAAGGGCAACTGTTATCAGGGAGTGGCACTCAGCCGGGGGGACAACAAGGCAGTCGCCACCTCACAGGCAAAACTGACAGGGAGGCCTGTAGAGAGCATGAAGAACAGGTTCCAGGATGCAAGTGTCGGGGTTCTGTGTGCCACGAAGCTCGTCGACTTTAAGAACTGGCCAGAGTCAGGGGAAGCAGCAGCAGGTTTGTTTAGTATTATGTTTTGTATGACAGGTCACCCAGGTCTCTACTGCTACAGGGTCATTATTTCATAGACTGCAATAAAAACTGTGTGATGTGTTGTGTATTGTTTCAGATTTTGGTGACACTGAAGTGGATGCCCTGGTGGACCACTTCAGGCCTGTGCTGAATGACTCTGGGGTCGATACTGAGCTGATCCCTGACCAGTGGACCATCCTAAAGACCAACTTCTATCTAGAGCCCCAGACCCTTAAGAAGACCAGCTGGTGTGACATCAACAGCAGTCTTCAGTCCTCATACCCAGACATTCTGGCTTTGGTAGACCTGGTGCTGTCCCTGCCTGCCCCCACAGCAGAGTGTGAGCGGGGTTTCAATGTAATGAAGCAGGGGAAGACAGACTGGCGCCCTCTCAGACCTACTCCTGGTTCAGCTGTCTTCTCCAAGCATACAGGACTACAACCCCACCTGTGCTGTGGAGCTATGGCACCAGGAGTCCATAAGGAGCAGAAGACCAGACTTCATGGACAAAAATAAGATGGGGGAAACTGAAAGTGAGGAGTCTAGTGAGGACGACTGACTGGGGGTGGGACCCATACTTTGAACCCATACTTTGAAGTTCAAATTAAATGCATACAGGCATGTTATTTTGTTGCACTGTTTTATTATCAATACAAAATGAAATGAAATTATTTTTCACTTACAATCTGCTCTGACCACTGCTTTTATTCACCACCATAATGTGTTTTCATGCAGATTAACTGTATGTATGACACACAACACAAAAATCTCATTTTATTTTTTGGCTGGTGAAAAAAGTTTGGCGGGTAGAAATGTTCACCTACCAGACATTTGGCTGGTGAACCAAAAAGTTAATTTTGGACCCTGCATGTGGCTGAGGGTACTGACCATCTGCAGCTTTGAGGGACATTCTGATGTTAATGGAGCCAACACACAGTCATGAAGCCCCACAGAGAGGCATCGAACCCAGCAGTGAACAAGAACCCCCCACCTTTACAGATCATGTGATGACTACACATCATATAGATGATGTCGTTAACACTGTCATGTTTTGTTCTTAGGGGGGCACAGTGATGAGCACACATTGTGTGCTCAGAGAGCTGCAGAGGTCAACACATCTTTTTGTGTTGCCATAGTAGAGATGTGAGTGTGAACACACTGCCAGAGGAAGTGATGCCTCCTCCACTCCTACAGTATGTCTGTAAGAGGAAGATGAAGTCGCTCTTCATCCCCGAACCTGTGGCCTCCACCTCCACATTTAAAAGATAGACAAGACCACTAGACCATGAACCTGTACACAGGGTTACCATCTCACATTCATGTGTTCATACAAGCACATGTGTATTTAAGTTGTGTTTGATACACTACAATATAATCAGAACCAGTGCAGTATTTGTCAGGTGAAAACAGAGTTACACTGCAGACTGAAACAAGAAATATGAATTATAAATATATAGCTGGATATGGTCAGAAAGAAGGCCTTGCTATGCCTGTTAGACTATTTCACTTTTTTCTCTGAAAACAAAACTATATTGATGTGTGATGCACTGACAGGACCTCTTTGCTGGTGGATGTGCTCATGGGAAGTGGTTGACAGGAAGTAGGAAGTAGAAGCAGAGCTGGTTACTACAACTGGTTTGTAATTCCTCCAAAAAGAGAAAACACCTCCCAGTTTAGGATGTAGTGACTGCCATTAAAGTGGATTCAAATGAGGACTGAAGTGGTCCTGTGTTGAAGAGGTTTAGGAAGACTGACCTGAGAGTTTCCAGTCTACATTGTGGACTCCCCAGTCCAGCAGAGAGCAGCTTGACTCCTGAATCCTGCAGATCATTGTTACTCAGGTCCAGCTCTCTCACACTAGAGGAGGTGGAGCTGAGGATTGAGGACACAACTTCACAGCTCCTCTCTGACAGATTACAGGAACTCAACCTGAATGGACACACACACACACACACACACACACACACACACACACACACACACACACACACACACACACACACACACACACACACACACACACACACAATAAGTATGTAATACATTTATATAGCACTTTATCTAGACACCCAAAGCGCTTCACATTGAAGGGGGAAACTCACCTCAACCACCACCAATGTGTAGCACCACCTGGGTGATAAATGAGGACTGAAGTGGTCCTGTGTTGAAGAGGTTTAAGAATACTGACCTGAGAGTTTCCAGTCTACATTGTGGACTCCCCAGTCCAGCAGAGAGCAGCTTGACTCCTGAATCCCGCAGATCATTGTTACTCAGGTCCAGTTCTCTCACACTAGAGGAGGAGGAGCTGAGGACTGAGGACACAACTTCACAGCTCCTCTCTGACAGATTACAGGAACTCAACCTGAATGGACACACACACACACACACACACACACAAACACATATATATCACTCTATCATTTACTAATGGATCTAATACTTTTGATTTTACTATTTGTTTTCATAATGACAACAGTTTGGATAATAGTACTTTATTATAGTACTCATCTAAACACGGATATAACAAAATATTACTACTACGAGAGTACTATTACTGCTGCTACTTTTACTAGTAGCCCTACAATAACTGCAATGGCTGTTTGTTATAACACAATTTGTACTACTACTGCTACTACTGTGACTACTAATACTATTGCTACTACTAGACTAGTTCTACTGCTACTGCTACTATTACTGCTTTTACTACTGCTGCTGATTCCAATACTACCTGCTTGTTTTATGATTACTGCTACTTAAAACTATTACAACGACTGTTTTGATAGTTGTAATTATTCTATCATTTTAATGTCTTTAATACTTTTGATTTTAGAACCTGTAACCCCAGTAACACTATCAATCATCAGCGGAATGAAACAATATTTTCTCACCAATGGAAAAATATAATCTATACACTTACAGAGCTGTACTGGAGGCTTTGACCACTGGCAGCAGCCTCAGAAGACCCTCCTCTGAAGCAGAGTATTTCTTCAGGTCAAACACCTCCAGCTCCTTTTCTGAAGACAATAAGATGAAGACCAGAGCTGACCACTGAGCAGGAGAGAGCTGGTCTGTGGAGAGTCTTCCTGATGTCAGGTACTGTTGGATCTCCTCCACTAGAGAATGGTCATTCAGTTCATTCAGACAGTGGAACAGATTGATGCTTCTCTCTGGAGAGAGATCCTCCCTGATCTTCTCCTGGATGTACAGGACTCTTTTCTTATTGGTCTTTGACATACTTCCTGTCTTTCCCAGCAGGCCTCGTAGGAGATTCCGACTGCGCTCCAGTGAGAGGCCCAGGAGGAAGCGCAGGAACAAGTCCAGATGTCCGTTTGGACTCTCTAACGCCTTGTCCACTGCTGTCTGGTAGAGGTCTGGTTTTTCACGTTCATCTCCAAGTGGTTTACACCTGCAGGAGGTTGACTGGGTTTCTGACAGCAGATTGACTCCAGTTTTGATGAATGAGAGAAAGACATAAAGAGCAGCCAGAAACTCCTGAATGCTCAGATGGACAAAGCAGAAGACCTTGTCCTGGTAGAGCCCACACTCCTCTTTAAAGATCTGCGTGAACACTCCTGAGTACACTGAGGCTGCTCTGATATCAATGCCACACTCTGTCAGGTCTGCTTCATAGAAGATCAGGTTGCCTTTCTCCAGCTGTTCAAAGGCCAGTTTCCCCAGAGACTCAATCATCTTCCTGCTCTCTGTATTCCAGAATGGCTCTGTCTCAGATCTCCCATGATACTTCACATTCCCCTGGATGGACTGAACCACCAGGAAGTGGATGTACATCTCAGTCAGGGTCTTGGGCATCTCTCCTCTCTCATCTGTTCCCAACACGTGATCCAGAACTGTAGCAGTGATCCAACAGAAGACTGGGATGTGACACATGATGTGGAGGCTTCGTGATGTCTTGATGTGTGAGATGATTCTTCTGGCTTGCTCCTCATCTCTGAATCTCTTCCTGAAGTACTCCTTCTTCTGTGGATCAGTGAACCCTCTCACCTCTGTCACCATGTCAACCCACTCAGGAGGGATCTGATTGGCTGCTGCAGGCCGTGTGGTTATCCAGAGGCGAGCAGATGGAAGCATATTCCCCTTGATGAGGTTTGTCAGCAGCACGTCCACTGAGGTGGACTTTGTGACATCAGTCCAGATCTCATTGTTCTGGAAGTCCAGAGGAAGTCGACACTCATCCAGACCGTCAAAGATGAACACAACTTGGAACTTGTCAAAGCTGCAGATTCCTGCTTTCTTGGTTTCAATAAAGAAGTGATGAAGAAGTCCCACCAAGCTGAACTTTTTATCTTTCAGCACATTCAGCTCTCTGAACGTGAATGGAAATGTGAAGTCTATATTGGGGTTGGTTTTGTCTTCAGCCCAGTCCAGAGTGAACTTCTTTGTTAAGACTGTTTTCCCGATGCCAGCCACTCCCCTTGTCATCAATGTTCTGATTGGTTTATCTTGTCCAGGTAAGGGTTTAAAAATGTCCTCACATGTGATCAGTATTTCTGGTCTTGCTGGTTTCCTGGATGCTGTTTCAATCTGCCTGACCTCATGTTCATTATTGACCTCTCCACTGCCTCCCTCTGTGATGTAGAGCTCTGTGTAGATCTGATTCAGAAGTGTTGACTCTCCTGGTTTAGCGATGCCCTCAAACAAACACTGAAACTTCTCCTTCAGAGCTGCTTTGAGGTTACTCCGGCACATGGGAACAAGGATTTCTGAATAAACAAATAAAGCAGGGAATCAGTGAATGGATGTTACTGTAAGTGTGAGAAACAGAAACTTTACCAAACTCCATAGTATTACTTCAGCTCATCACTGGTGGATGGACAAGCAGGTCTGATTTAAGACAAACAATGAAGACATGTAATTAATTTATATAAAGGGTAGATTTATCCAAGTGCATTCCCACAAACAACCTGCTTCATTTCTATTGTAATAATATTTTGATGGTTGCTGTTCCAGCTCTCGTAGTAACCATGTATTAGTTAGAAGCTCTTTATTGGGATTATGGGGACAGTGATGATGTCTTAAAGAGGTTCTCTCTGGTATTATTGCTCTGATGTGAACCAATGTCATCAGCATTTTACACCCACATCATCCAACCAATAGCTTAACCAGATTATCCATTAGATTTCTTTTATTTACCATCCAAATGGAGATTGTCTGAACCTCCTTTGATAAATCTACATTTTCAACAGAGTTTGAAAATAGTTTCCTCTCCCACTTTGTCTCTATTGACCCTTTACATCACAGGTTCCCAACCTTGGGGTCGCCACGCCAAGCGAGGTCGCATTGAATTGAAATGGGGTTGCCTAAAATTTCTAGTAATTCATCAATACAAATAATAATTATTATGATAATAAAAACAACACACACGATTTAAAACAACTCACTTCCCCTCATAAAAATCGAGTTCTCGGCATATCTTGATTCACACCATCACACGTGACCAATGTGCAGATTCCCAATCTCAAACAAATAGTGAGCGAAGTTTGTAAGCAAATCAGAGCGATGGAAAATGGAAAGATTTCTTCGCCCACCTGTGCCCTCCACATCTTTGAGTGAAACGGAGAAACTGACACCAAAAAGAAAGAGAAAACACGATGAACCCTTCCTTCAGTTTGGATTTACTAGCATAACTGAACACAACGAGGAAAGGCCGCATGTCTGCTGTGTGGTAACGTCCTGTCTATGGACAGCATGAAACCCAACAAGCTCAAGAGACATTTTGAGACACAGCGTAAAGAATATGTAGGCAAACCAAAACCTTTCTTTGAAAAGAAATATGCCGAGCTGAATAAGCAGCGAGTGTACTTCAGAAAGACAACGACTGTCAGTGAGTGAGCCTTGAAAGCATCTTTTGAGGTGGACGAGTGTCTTGTTGCAAAGGCTATGAAGCCACATACCATCGCTGAGACTTTGATATTGCCAGCTGCCATTGAAATGGTAAAAACGATGTGTGGGGAGGGAGAAGTGCAAAAACTGAAGACAATACCATCGTCTGATAACACAGTGAAAAGAAGGATAGATGCCATCGCTAGTGACCAAGAGAGCACACTAACAGACCGACTACGAAATTCCCCAGCCTATGTTCTACAAACGGATGTCAGCACAGAAGGGAGAAATGCCCAGGCTTTGACATTTGTTCATTATATGCAGGAGAATGCTATTCACCAGGGTATTTTGTACCGTCTCCCTCTTCCTGAACAAGAGACTGCCAAGGCAATGTACCATGTCTCCACAACTATATGGAGACAACAACATTCCATGGGAGCGTATGGTAGGGCTTTGTACAGATGGGGCTCCGTCTATGGCGGGGCGGCGAGCAGGCCTACGTACGTTAATCGTGGAACTGGCGCCCTCTGTCGTGTGGAATCACTGCATGATTCATCGTGAGCGACTGGCATCTAAGGAACTGAGTGTGCCCATCACAGACATTCTGCAGCAGGTTGAAGCCATGGTGAACCACATCAAACCACATCCACTGCGTGCAGGTCTACTTGCTAAACTATGTGGTGATGTGGGCTCTGAACACGACAACTTGCTCTTTCACACAGAGGCAGGGTGGTTGTGGAGAGGGAGGGTGCTGGAGCCATTTTTAAGTTGAGAAATGAACTGTTGGTGTTTTTCATTGATGTGAAAAAAAACCAAACAGATTTTGTCGACTTTCTGTGTGACCAGCAAAAAATGCTCCTCTTGCGTATGTAACGGATATCTCTGGAAAACTTAATGAACTGAAGATAAGCATGCAGGGAAAAACAAGAATATCGTGCAGATGAGTGACCGTGCTGATGGATTCAGGAGGAAACTCACATTCTGGAGAGAAAGCCTTCCAAAAGCAAACGTCACCCCTTTCCCCCAGCTGAGCAAGTTTCTAACAGACACGGCATCGATGACCAGTGCTCCGCAAAGATGATGTGCCAGCCCCTGAAACGCCTACAAGAGCACTTTCCCACTTACTTTCCAGACTTGGATATGTCCAAGTTTGACTGGGTGAGGGACCCATTCCACTGTGCTGCAGGCTCGGTGGACCCACCTGCCACCGCTACTGAACAGCTGATTGAACTGAGCTGTGACAGAACACAACAGGGACCGCATTCACGAGTGGCGATGGAGGAATTCTGGTTTGGAGCAACAGAAGAGTACCCAGAGATCTCACAGTGTGCTTTAAATCTGTTGGCTCCTTTTGGGAACACATATTGCAAAAACAAATACCGGTGTGAGTTCCACTTGGAAAAGGAGAAGGAAAAGCAGAGATTAAGAGGAAAGGAATGGAGATATGGCAGACAAGGTGGGAGGAAGACCAGAAAGGAAGGGGGAATTACAAAAGAAAAGAAGAAGAAGAAGAAGAAGAAGAAGAAGAAGAAGAAGAAGAAGAAGAAGGAAAGACATACTTGTGTGAAGTGGATTTAGTGCTCTTGTGTGCATGAAGTCAAAGCAGTGTTGGTGAGTGGATGTAGCTGCAGAGATGAGATGCACTCTGTCTACTACACCACCCAACTTTGAAAGGCTGCAGCGAGATGTGCAAGCTCAACTGCCCCATTAAATATCTGAGCGACACCAACCATGGGTCCTGTGGGAGGGGGCTCTGAGCAGTCTGAGTATGTGTGTGTGTGTGTGTGTGTGTGTGTAATTTTCGTATGGTTTTTTTCCCTTATTTGTATATTGTGTTTGTATTGTGTGTGGGAAAAAGTAGATGACTCATAAAAAACTTAATAACAAAAAAGAGACACCAATCATAAAACATAAAACACCTAATAAATATACAGAGTTGTCATGGGTAGAGCCTACATGTGGTCTAAAATGAACATTTTCTTGCAGCAAATTAATTCTGGTGTAATTGTAGAGTGTCTGGGGTCAGTGGAGGTTAGTGACTTCAAAGTGGGGTGACGAGCCAGAACAGGTTGGGACCCCTGCTTTACATGGTGTTGAGGCTTTGGAATAAAGAGTCTCTTACTGCTCTCCAGACGGGCAGCCAGCTCCTCCTGCTTCATACTCCTCAGGAAGTGCTGGGTGATCTTCAAAAGTGCCTCTCTGGTACTGCTGCTCTGCTCCTCCTCTTCCCTCTGTCTCCCTAAGCACTCTGGGTAATCTGAACTCAGAACCTTCTGGAACCTCTTCAGCTCCTTCTTCACAAAAGTGACAATGTTCTCCTCAAGCAGCTGGAAATGAGTCAGTATGTGAATTAAAGTTTCATGTTAAAGTCATGGAACAAAACATCAAGCCCATCTGTCACTGATTAAAAACCACTGGTGTGAACAGTGGAGCATGAAGACCATCATGACCAGAATGATGTTTTTCATTTCATCTGTAGGTGAAGTAAAAGCTGTTCATGTACATTTACACACCATAAATATGGAGTCCAGGTCTGTTTGATGCTCCTGGACAGACTGACCACTGAGAACCTCTGACCTCTCCTGGTGGTCTCTGTGGAGAACACATGACATGTTAGGTCTCTAGACACACACCCACACACACACACACACACACACACACACACACACACACACACACACACACAGGAGGTTACAGGTGTTGTGTAGTGATGGATGCAGGCAGAAACACAAGGTGAACACCACTGTAAATACTGATGTGGTTATTAGATGAGATGTTCTGAGAGAAGAAACTGAACCAGCAGAAGGTTCAGACCAATTCCATGTGTCATGACTTGTTACTACCTCTGTCTGTTCAGTAGAGTCTGATAACAACCAAACCATCTGTTCATATCAGCTGTTCAATTCTGACCTCTGTTCAGTAGAGGGGTGTCCATCTTTGAAATCAATAATTCGTCCTATAGAGTGGTCACTCTTCATGGACACACAGCTGGGTGCAGGGGGGTCTGGTCTCTCCTGATGGGTCCTGCTAGAAACAGAGGAAGACTATTTAATAAGTCTTGTTCTGAAGATGTATTAAGTAGGTATGGGTCAGAACAGTCGACTACTGTGTCAGCTTTTGTATGTTTAGATGTGAGGTTTTTATCTTGTGTCAGTCCATCAAACTTTATTTGAATCCCATCTTTCATACAGGTTAGTGCAGTTCAAAGTGTTTCACACATGACTGACAAGCCCATAACAACACACAACAATCTGACACAACCTGACAATAATGAACATATATACACTTGAATAAAAGCTAGACAAATAAACCAGATAACATAGATTAAAAGGACAAAACTAAACAAAGACAAGTACAATTGATAAAAACATGATAATATTAATAATAATAAAATAACAACATAAATACAATCTAATAAGTGAGTAAGATAAAGTAAATAAGTAGATTGTGGATCTTTTATAATGATGTTCCCGATGGATCTGACTAGCTTTTCTTAATGTGTTAAAGTAATTAAATAGATGAGCCAGCTATATGTAGATTAGTGCTACGTCAGTTTGGCAAAGGACTTTTCTGAGAGGGAATCGCTGGTTGTTAGTAAGCAGCGTGTTACTGGTAGGGACACATTATGGTTGTTCGAGTGAACGCACTGATCTTGTCCGCCAGGTGAGGAAGGTGCTTGTCTCGGCCTTGAAGCTGAAGATTTAATTCATTCAGCTTTCAAGTATATCGCTGAGATAGGACAGGTTCATCAGAAATTGTTCTTCACTAAACTTGTTTGCAACTCCATGCATACCCTCCTCCTCCAGAAACACCCGCATTTCCTCTCTGAGCTGAAAGACTCCCGACAACACTTCACCTCGCGAGAGCCACCTAGCGTCGCTGTGAAACACCACAGCTGAATGTTCAGCTCCCATCTCCCCACAAAGTGCAGAGAACAGCCGTGCTCTCAGGGGTCTTGTTTTGATGACGCTGACCACATAACAACATGGGTCAAAAGCTGGTTTAGGTCCGGGCTAATCAGTCTTGATGCTAGCGCTGCTCTGTGTATGACACAGTGCGTCCATTGTGCGTTTGGCGAGACCCTCTTGATTAGTGGCTGCAGTCCCTTCGTTTTCCCTGCCGTGGTCTGTGCACCATCCGTGCAAACGCCCGCACAGTTCTCCCATTTCAGCCCAGGTTCTGTCAGGTACCAGTCCAGAAGCCTGAACAGCTCATCAGCCGTCCTGTACTTGGGACGTACCTGCAGCACAGCAAGTCCTCACACAGTGGCTCTGACGTGACAAAGCCAACACGAGCAATAAACAAGCAGTCTTTACTGCTGTCAGTAGCCTCGTCCACTAGCAAGGTGAAACGTTTGTCTTTCAGTTTTTCAGTGAGCTGTTCTTCAAGGTCATTTGAAAGGTCGCATATACGTCTTGCAACTGTGCCATTGGACAGAGGGACAGCCTTCAGTTTTGCGGCGCTTGTCTCATCAAACATAGTTGACGCCATATCTAAAGCCACGGGAAGTATGAGCTCCTCTGCTATTGTGTGTGGTTTCTTGCACTGGGCAGTTGTGTATGTGACTTTGTGTGACGCCATTAGTGCTTTGTTGTTCACTGATGCAGGACTTACAAAGCCATGCTCCTGCTGACGGTATGCACCAAGTCTTCTCTGACAGAACTCCAGTGGCTTGTTGACATGACCGGGGTGTAATGTCTCTAAGTGTCTTCTTCATGTGTTTGGTCTCACACTACCAGCTGCCAGAGTTTTCACACATAAAATACACACTGGTCTCTCCTCATCTGCCACCACATTCACTGTGAACCCAGGAGCAAGACAGGCTTCGTCACATTGTCTTAACTTGGTTTTTGGTTGATTACCGTCAGTGAAGCACTTTGTCTTGTTTGTCTCGGAAGCATCTCCTGTCTTTCTTTTCGTCCCTGTCAAATGTCTCTCCATTCTGAGAACCTACAGACTCTGTCTCATGAAAGCAGGTTTTGTTGATTGTTCCACCGTGAAAAAGATTCTGACGTCAAAACAGTAGTTCCAGTCTACATTCCCCACCAGTCACACATGTGACCCCTGTCATACCCATGTGTCCCCCAGGGGGGCGCCACACACTTTGAGAAACGCTGGGTTAAAGGAAGTATTGTAAATGCTCATAGGTATCAGGAAAACACAAATCTTGCCATAAGGAGAGCGTCCTGACTGGATGCATCACCGCCTGGCATGGGAACTGTCCTGCCCACAACCACAAAACCCTGCAGAGGGTTGTGGGACGGCCCAGGACTTCAGAGGATGTGGGTTTCCCTCCATCCAGGACATATATAACAGACGCTGTGTCAGCAAAGCCTGCACAATCATCAAACATCCCAGCAACCCCAACTATGGACTGTTCCAGCTGCTACCGTCAGGCAAGCGGTACCGCAGCCTCAAAGACCGGACCAGTAGAACCCGGAACAGCTTTTTCCACCAAGCAACCAGGCTTTTGAACAACGAACATTAACGACACTAAGCCTGGTGTCGGACTGACTGGTACTGACCTATGGTCTGCAGCGGATCATCAGTTTACATCAGTTTACCCCCCAGTTCTTACCATAAAGAAGACAATTTAATATTGGAACAAAGACAAAAGTCATTTGAAATATTTTGGATCACCTTGCCTTCACCAATTCACCACATCAGCACAGTAAATATTGTCAATAATCATCACGCTGTGATGAATGGGACACACACCCAAAGAGAACATCTCTGTTGGACATTGTTATTGGACACGTGAAGAGAACAGTACTGCCCCTCCAATGCAAGAGAGGAACAAGAACTTTGGTTTTAACTGATGGTCACTACAGATGTGACCATAGACCTCACCTCTGTTCAGTAGAGGGGCGTCCATATCTGAATGTATAAGGTAGATCCATAGACCAGTCACTCTTCATGGACACACAGCTGGGTACAGGGGGGTCTGGTCTCTCCTTTTCTCTTTTTTCATTTCCCCCCTTTTGTCTCCGAATTGTACTTGGCCCCCCCTCTTCCGAGTCGTCCCGGTCGCTGCTCCGCCCCCTCTTCAGAGCCGGGGAGGGCTGCAGACTAGAGCCTGGTCTCTCCTGATGGGTCCTGCTAGAAACAGAGGAAGACTATTTAATAAGTCTTGTTCTGAAGATGTATTAAGTAGGTATGGGTCAGAACAGTCGACTACTGTGTCAGCTTTTGTATGTTTAGATGTGAGGTTTTTATCTTGTGTCAGTCCATCAAACTTTATTTGAATCCCATCTTTCATACAGGTTAGTGCAGTTCAAAGTGCTTCACACATGACTGACAAGCCCATAACAACACACAACAATCTGACACAACCTGACAATAAGGAACATATATACACTTGAATAAAAGCTAGACAAATAAACCAGATTACATAGTTCAAAAGGACAAAACTAAACAAAGAACAGTAAAATTGATAAAAACATGATAATACTAATACTAATAAAATAACAACATAAATAAAATCAAATAAGTGAGTAAGATAAAGTAAATAAGTAGATTGTGGATCTTTTATAATGATGTTCCCGATGGAGCTGATTAGATTTTCTTAATCTCTTAAAGTGATTAAATAGATGAGCCAGATAGATGTAGATTAGTGCTATGTCAGTTTGGCAAATGACTTTTCTGAGAGGGAATCGCTGGTTGTTAGTAAGCAGCGTGTTACTGGTAGGGACACATTATGGTCCACATGAAGTTATGGTGCAAATAAAACACATGACTGATAGAACAATGTGTATACATGCAGCATCTCTTCATTGTGAATGTGTGAAGGCCTGAATAACAATCATAGGTCTTCATTGAAGTAAGTGGGTCCAGGAAAAGTAGAGCCTAATTAATAGAGCTTCCTTGAGACCAACTAGTCGACTATTCACTCAGACAACCTCCCGACTAGTCGACTTGGAAAAAACGGACTCTACCATATTTCTATTTTGTGTCTGTTATAGGAGCCCTTCACATCATGTGTAAATAAAAGAATGTAAATAGGACAATATTTATTTTGGCAGTGTGATGGTTGAGGTGATAGGCAGCTGTTTTAAGGAAACAGGTTAAAGGAAGTAGTATTGTAAATGCTCATAGGTATCAGGAAAACCCAGTTCTTACCATAAAGAAGACAATTTAATATTGGAACAAAGACAAAAGTCATTTGAAATATTTTGGATCACCTTGCCTTCACCAATTTACCATATCAGCACAATAAATATTGTCAATAATCATCACACTGTGATGAATGGGACACAAACCCAAAGAGAACATCTCAGTTGGGCATTGTTATTGGATACGTGAAGAGAACAGTACTACCCCTCCAATGCAAGAGAGGAACAAGAACTTTGGTTTTCACTGATGGTCACTATAGATGTGACCTTAGACCTCACCTCTGTTCAGTAGAGGGGTGTCCATCTCTGAATGTAAGAGGTGGATCCATAGACCAGCCATTCTTCATGGACACACAGCTGGGTACAGGGGAGACTGGTCTCTCCAGATGGACTGGACTTCAACACAACACAAACAGACCTTTGACTGATGATGTCATGATGATATCAATGCTGAGCTCTGAGATGGAGACCAGCCATAGACCAGTTAGAGATCCTCATCTTACCTCTTAGCTTTGGTCTGGCTGTCATGTTCCCCAGACAGAGTGGTTTTGGAGGTAGAACCTCCCTCCTCTCTCCCCTCAGACAGATTCATAGCAGAGTGTACACCTTCACACAAACACACACAACATGCTGTGTTAGCTGGACACATTATTTCCATAAGCTTTTCATCAGAGGATCAGTTATTTGTAGGCTTGTCATCATTAGTAACATGTCACATACACACATTGTATAAAATACTAGAACCCCCTGCTGTCTGCATCTAACAGACTGACCAGAAACATCCAGAAAGAAGGATTTGAAGCCTTGTGGTCCATCGAGACCTGGACTGTTTAACAGGTGGTTGTGTTAAAGGGGGTGGATCTCAGTGTTGGAAGGCGGTAGTGTTTTCTACACTCAGTAGATGAACAGTAGATAAAATGTACTTCAGTCAAACTTATCCAAGCTGTCAGAGCAGTTGTGAGACTTCCTGCTTAACTCACCAGCAGAACGAGGAGAGACAACACACTATAACCTGTTGGCTGCTGTTGGTTCTGTCTGGATACCACTGAAAGGAAAACACAAAACATTCTCATGAAATGTTCATCCCAACACCAAAGTCAGACAGAAATGCTGGAAATCCTCATACAATGAATTCCAATGAATATTCACATCTGAAAGCAACACATAATGTTGGGTATTGGACCCCTGAAACTGGTTGGTTGGATGATTGACCACTAGAGGGCTCAGGTCAGAGAGCACAGAATCGTCAGTTTGAGTTAAGTCCTTTACTTGCAGAGTGGTAATAGTTCCAGCAGTACAAACGGTACAGCATAACGGAGCATATCTCTATAGTTTCTGAAATAAACACAAAGAACACAAACGCATGACCGTCTGTGAGTTGTTACTGGTAGCCAGCATAACAAAGCATTTAAGCATCGCACAATGAAATCTGCATCCTCTCAGGAATCAGGAACAATTTATTGTCATTTCTTACATGTACTTACATACACAAAGAAATGACAATTCATTTTCTCCCAGCCCACAGAAGTGCAACACAAGAAACACACATCCAGAATTTCCCAAAAACAACACCACCAAAAACACACAAAACAGAGAACAAAGCAAAAAAACAACAAACAGTTAACAACACAGTCCACTCAGTGCAACGCAGTCCACAAGATTCCTCTGTCCACAGAACGAATTGCAGCCAGGATGACTGTGGTATGCACGTGTAGCGCCTCTCTAGCGGGTTTGGCTATAGTGAGAGGTGGCTATCCTGTGTTCTTTAAAACCTCTCATCAAATAAGTGGGGTTTCACGAATAAACATATCAGTGTTTAACTTGTGTGTGTGTAATCACTACTTAGTAGGCTATATGCAATACTCTTTTTCTTAATTACCTTAAAATATCAAAAGTAATCATTCAACACCACTGTGTTATGAGAAGTTTAAAATATTTACTTAGAAAATATTGTTCAGTATGTAAATGCTTCGTTTTCAAATATCTTTTGAAATCTCCCGGTCAAATGCATACACATACACATCGAAACATAAGGGCCCAAGAAAAAGAAAATAGCCGGCAATAACCTGGCCTACTTTCAAATACCCAGTTCAAATGATGCAGGCCTGAGTGTAGCTTGTGAACGTTGTAGCCTTAAACCAAATGGCTGCTTCACCTCGCAGGCAAAAACAAAATGGCTGCTTCCCCACGCAGGCAAAAACAAAATGGCTGCTTCCCCACGCAGGCAAAAACAAAATGGCTGCTTCCCCACGCAGGCCAAAACAAAAGAACGGTACCTTTCCTCAATGGAATGTAGCCTCCAATACACAAGGTCCAAGGCGGCGGCAGCAGGAGCAGATATGACAAGAAGATTCACGATGGTGACGATCTCGGCAAAGTCCACCACTCGGCAACGCTATCCGGCTCCGTCGGGGTCTTTGTTCGTCGTCCGCGTCGCAGTTCCACACAGGCTTTGCTAGTCGAGGTCGCTGGTCGCTAGCTTGTTAGCGAAGTCTATGCAAAAGCACTAGCCACTAAGTCAGCAGCTAACTTAACTTCTTTCGGTCTTCTTGTGCTGAGTAGTTCATTCAAAACGGACAGAAATATCACCATTAAAGTTTAGTATAAGAGTCCGGGTTAACACTTTCACTAAAAATGGTGCACACCTTAACATAACATTTCGTTTTTTTCTTTTCAGCAGACAACACGCTACTTCCCTCTTACTCCTTCGTCGCTCACTCTCAACCCCCTCCCTCGCCCTTTGACCTCCAATGTGATTGGCTCATTCACCAGAGTTTGAAAAAAAACTAACTTCACAAAACATTTGTGTACCTCTTTCTTCCTATTCTTACGGGCATTTTTAAAGCATTTTCACATATATTATTACACAACAAATATTTAACATTTTTAGATGCTGTATTCAGTAAAACATGAACATTACCCAACATGCATTTCTCTCAGTGAGCAAAATCATACCTTCCTTGTTGGTCAATGAATCTTAACAATTTGACCGTAAATTCTATTTATTAAACTATGAAATTATTTATTCAAAATGATATCTTATAATAATGAATACATTTCAACAGGGTTACACATGGGCTAGCAGTTAGCTTAGCATGCCCCGCTTCCGCGTCCTGTCCGACCGCTCTCGGTGTTTCCTCCCCGGGCGCAGCTCCAGGCAGGGGCCGTGGTCCCTGGATCCATCGTACGAAGCAGACCAGGCTCCCTCAGCCGATCCAAAGCTAGCTCTCCCAGGCAGACACCTGCGACACACCTGGTGAACTCAGGTCCTGTCACAGCCTCTCGCCCTTGACATCAAAGCGATCGCCCCTGACACCTGCTACACCAGCTGACACCTGCTGACCCCTCCTTCACCCCGGCACGCCAGCTGGCCATCAAGCAATAGCCCTCACCCTTAAAAGGCCTCCACTGTGGACCAGTCTGCGCTGGAACGTCGCCTTTCATGGACTTCTGCCTGCTAGGTCTACCTGCCACTGAGCCAACTCCTGCTCTACCCCTGAGATCGGCCACTTCAATAAAGACTTGATTCTTCCCTTACCTGGTTGTCCCGTCTGCTTTTGGGTTCTTTCCTGATACGTGACAGGTCCACATCAAGTCAAACAGACCTTCTTGTTGTGGTTTCACCGCCCCGAGCTGCCTCCCCGGCACGTTCCCGCCACTCCTCCAGCTCGGACGCGCCGGGAACATCCGGGAGCTCGGTTCGCGCTCTGAGGGGACGAGCACTGCGCTGCACCAGGTGTTGGCCACCATCCATCAGGCGCACCTGCGGCAGTCAGGCAGCCTCTACCAGAAGCCTCCCGGACCGCCTCTCTGGACTTGGACGTACTGAGCCCTGCGGTGAAGCTCTGACAAGCCTGTTCCAGTGACTCCTGGGCACCCTCTTCTGTGTCTGTTCCCACGCTGCTGTTTTGTTTCTCAGTGTTTAACTCCCGTGTTCCTGTTTTTCCTCTCGCTGTCTTTGTTTCCCTCCGCAACTTCCACGCTCCCCGCGTCTCCCTCGCCCATCGTCCCCAGCGACCATCACGTCTCCCCGGACCCCCTCCAGCGATCTCCCTCTGTGTCTCTCTCCCTGGACCCCTCCCTCCGCGTCTCTCCCCCTGGACTCCTCCCTCCGCGTCTCTCTCCCTGGACCACTGCCTCCGCGCCTCTCCCCCTGGACCCCTCCCTCCGCCGCGCCTCTCTCCCTGGACCCCTCCCTCCGCGTCTCTCTTCCTGGACCCCTGCCTTCGGATTTGACTTCCTGGATCACGGACTCGGACTTCCTCGGACAACCCCTCGCTCAACGGATTTGGACTTTGGTAGCCAGGCGCGCGCACATCGTCTCAACACCCCGCCAAACATCTCTCCATTATTACACGTAGGACAGATGTTGCAAGTTAGACACCAGCTTTCATTACACACACGTAGTATAGCACACATCTCACAAACAGACCCGCTATCCGCACCATGCAGCCCCCCACCTCAGATCCACTCCCCTGTTATTATTTTGGGCAGTTTGTTTGTTTTATCCTGCATTAAAATCGCCTTCGGGTTTCTCAGGACTCTGTGTCCGTCTGCCTTTGGGTTTCGCTGCGCTGGCCTCTGGTCTTCATTTGAGATCCATAAGACTTCTATCTTCATCCGTAGAGGAAACACAGAGAGAAGATGCTTCTTGTTCTCTTTGGTCGGTCCTGGATGTCTGTGGACATTTGACCACATCTTCCTAACTTCAGTATCAACGTCTAGAAACGTCAGAATGACATCAGACCAGTCTAACCAGTCTAACCAGTGGTCAGGTCTCGTCTGTGCCAGACAAACCACATATCAGGTGGTTTAGTTTATCTGCGGCCACTAGACAGAAGATAAGGATCGCATCTTGGGCAGTGGACTGAAGAAAAGCTTCAAAACTCAGAAATGACACTGAGGTGGAGAAACTTTTATCAATTCAAAACTCAGCAGCTGAGGTAGAAAGTCAATGTTGTGAAAATCTGTCTGACATGACACAAAATCACAGCTCCAGAACATCACAAATAATAAAATATTACTGAGGGGAAACCAGAGAAATGGTAAACTCTCATGTTTCTGTATTGACACATCTGGTTTGGTAAATGGTTTCCTGTGGTTTCATCAATTATTTGCCTGATTAATAATAATAATAATAATAATGTGGCGGACACTAGGGGCTATGCCTCTCACCCAGAAGGACTGTGAGCTGGGGGCGTGGTTTACGTTCCCGGGCTTGCTGGTGCAGGGTTGTTCCTGCTGTAGTTTGGTTTTGGAGCTGAGGAATAAACAGCAAACTCGTCTTCGTCTCCTGTGTTTTTTCCTCATCCTGCCACATTGGTGACCCCGAATTTAACATGTTTGGAGCAGAAGATGAGTGTGAATCCAGTTCGGCCACGCCGCCCCAACTCTCACAGCCGGCCGTTCTCGCTGCGGCTGTGAAGCTCCCAGAGTTCTGGCAGAGCGACCCGGCTCCGTGGTTCCAGCATGTCGAGGCGCTGTTCCACCTGCGTGGAATCTCCGCGGACGACTCCAGGTATTATTTGGTCGTCGCTGCGCTGGACCAGCAGTCCACACGCCGGGCCATGCAGCTGTTGCGCGCCCCTCCGCAACACGATAAATACGTGACCCTCAAACATCTTCTGCTCCGGAGGTACAGCCTATCTGCCGCAGAGAGGGCAGATAGAATCCTTTCCCTATCCGGTTTGGGCGACGGGACGGCTGTGGATCTCATGGACAATATGCTGTCGCTGCTAGGCTCGGACGAAGGCCGATTCCTTTTCCCGCACGTTTTCCTGCGCCAGCTTCCGTCTCCTGTGCGCGCGGCTTTGGCTAACTCCCCGTGTCTGGCCGCTGGTGACTGCCGAGGTTTGGCTGAGGAGGCCGATCGGGTCCTGCTGGCTACCAGACGGTTCTCTGTGCGGAGTGTGGCATCTGAGCCTCTGCAGCCGGCGTTGGAGGATGCGGACCCGGTAGTGGTGGCTGGAGTAACTGCCCGGAGACGGCGCGGGAGAGGTCTCTGTTTCTTCCACCAGCGGTTCGGCGGCAAGGCGAGGCGCTGCGTCCCTCCGTGCACGTTGGAGGCGGCGGGAAACTCCCGGGCAGCGCTCAGCAGCAGCTGTGGGCGCTGGCGGACGTAGTGAGCTGCTCTTCATTAAGGACACGATGTCAGGAAGACGGTTTCTGGTGGACTCAGGCTCGCAAAAGAGCCTACTCCCTCCTGCTAAGACAGACAGGTCGGCCGAAGGCGGCGGCCCACAGTTAAGTGCAGCTAACGGTTCGTCCATTGCGACGTTTGGCACAAGGTTGGTGACTGTTTGCTTCCACGGGCGCCATTTTGAGTGGGACTTTGTAGTCGCCGCCATTACGGTTCCGATTATCGGCGCGGATGTTCTGTGTGCTAATGGTCTGCTGGTTGATGTTGCAAACCGCCGTTTAATTGATGCTGTGTCTTTCGCCACTGTTCCGTGCGAGACAGGGGGAGCCGGGCCGTTAACACACGCTAACTTTTTAGCATTAGGGCATGTTTTTCAGCGTTTGCTGGAGGATTTTCCATCGGTGACTACACCTGCCTTTTCCACCGCGGTTACTGAACACGGACGGGGTAGAACATTTCATTCCCACTCTGGGACCGCCAGTTTTTGCGCGCGCGCGGCGCCTCGACGCGGTGAAATTGGCTACAGCCAAGGAGTAGTTCGCCATCATGGAGCGTCTGGGTATAGTGAGGGGTTCCAACAGCCCATGGGCCTCGCCGCTTCACATGGTGCCCAAGGCAGGTACCACTATCTTCTCTAAGGTGGACCTGGTGCGCGGCTATCATCAGGTTCCCGTGCGCGCATAGGACGTGCCCAAGACCGCAGTGATCACCCCATTTGGGCTTTTTGAGTTCATGCGCATGCCTTTTGGCTTGAAGGGGGCAGCGCAAACCTTTCAGAGGCTGATGGGACTAGGTGTTGCGTGACCTTGCTTTCGTGTTCGTTTATCTCGACGACATATTAGTGGCCAGTCCGTCAGCTGAAGAGCACCTGGCGCACCTGAAACAGGTTTTCCGTCGTCTGGACGAACACGGCCTGATAGTCAACCCGGCCAAGTGTCAGTCTGGACTGCCGGTGATTGACTTCTTGGGTCACCGCATTTCGCCGCAAGGCGCGGTCCCGTTGCCTTCTAAGGTGCAAGCGGTGGCGGAATTTCCCCGCCCAGTCTCTGCTAAGGCATTGCAGGAATTCTTGGGCATGGTAAATCATGCCCTGCTCAAAGGCCTGGACCCGAACGGGTCCAGGCCTTTGATGGAGCTAAGTGCGCCCTGGCTAACGCTGCCCTCCTCGCCCATCCCACACCCACGGCGTCCATAGCTTTAACAACCGATGCGTCTGACATAGGCGTGGGGGCTGTGGTTGAAGAGCGTGTGGCGAATGCGTGGCAGCCACTCGCATTTTTTAGCCGCAAACTGCGAGATAGCGAGCGCAAGTACAGCGTTTTTGACCGGGACTTGCTGGCACTGCACCTTGCAACCCGGCATTTCCGCTTCCTGCTGGAGGGTCGCCCATTCACGGCTTATGTGGATCATAAACCGCTGACTTTCGCCATGTCCAAGGTGACTGAGCCGTGGTCTGCTCGTCAGCAGCGCCACCTAGCGGCAATCTCCGAGTTCACAACGAACATTCAGCATGTGGCCGGGAAGTCCAACCCTGTTGCTGATTGTCTGTCGCGTGTGCTTGTGTGTCCTGTGTACCTCGGTGTGGATTTCTCCGCTATGGCTGCCGACCAGCCCAGCGACCCGGACGCCCTTAGGTCAACGCGTACCGGCCTCAAGCTGGAGGACGCTGTGATGCAGGAAGGCAGTCCTCCCCTCCTCTGCGATGTCTCCACCGGCCGTCCCCGCCCCGTTGTTCCAGTGGCCTGGCGCCGTCGAGTTTTCGATTCGATTCGCTCCCTCTCGCACCCTGGAGTTCGGGCGTCAGTGAAGTTGGTCGGTTCCAAGTTCGTCTGGCCTGGCCTCCGCAAGGACGTCAAGGGGTGGGCAGCTGCATGTGTAGCGTGCCAGCGCGCTAAGGTCCACCAGCACACTAAGCCGCCCCTCGAACCGTTTCCGATCCCGGCCAGACGTTTCGACCACGTGCATGTGGACCTGGTGGGCCCTCTACCTTCTTCACAGGGTTTTACGCACCTGCTCACAATGGTGGATCGGACCACCAGGTGGCCAGAGGCTGTCCCTCTGTCCTCCGCAACATCCTCAGATGTTGCACACACTTTTCTTTCCTCCTGGGTGGCCCGTTTCGGCACTCCGTCAGATATCACCTCAGACAGGGGCCCCCAGTTCGTGTCAGAGCTCTGGTCGGCACTTGCGCGATCCTTGGGTGTGCAGGTACACCGCACTACCGCGTACCACCCTCAGGCTAACGGCTTGTGTGAACGTTTTCACCGGTTGCTCAAGGCAGCGCTGCGCTCTCGGATGGTAACTGGGTGGATCGTTTACCTTGGGTTTTGCTCGGGTTGCGTTCGGCTCCTAAGGAGGACCTCGACGCTTCGCTAGCTGAGCTGGTGCTCGGTCAGCCGCTCCGCGTCCCTGGGGAATTTTTGCCTGGGAATTCCGCTCCTCGACCCTGTCCGGCAGTTTATCCTTTTTTGTCCGACAGCACTCGGGTTCCAGGCCCCGTTCACCACTGTTTTCCGCGGTCGTTCGTGCCTGCGGAGCTCATGTCGGCTCGTTTTGTTTTTGTACGGCATGATGCTCACCGCTCGCCCCTCCAACCCCCATACGATGGCCCATTTCGGGTTCTTGAGACGGGTCCTAAGGGTTTTGTGCTGGGTATGGGTGGGCGTAGGGAGCGTGTCGAGCTTGATAGGCTTAAACCGGCGCACAGGGTGGCAGGCGAAGTTGTGTTTCCGGCCCAGGTTCCCCGTCGGGGTCGTCCTCCTTCCAGGACCCCGGCAGTGTCTTCACGTGTTCAGCGTTCTGCTTCTCAGCTGACTTTGGACTGTGTTTCACCTACTGTTTCGTTATGGCAGGCTGATTAAGCCTCCAGTGAGACCCTAATTTTCTTTCCAGGAGTCCCTTCTGGGTGTTCGGGGGGGGGGGGGGTGTGGCGGACACTAGGGGCTATGCCTCTCACCCAGCAGGACTGTGAGCTGGGGGCGTGGTTTACGTTCCCGGGCTTGCTGGTGCAGGGTTGTTCCTGCAGCAGGTTTGGTTTTGGAGCTGAGGAATGAACAGCAAACTCGCCTTCGTCTCCTGTGTTTTTTCCTCATCCTGCCACAATAATATAATTTTATTTATATAGTAGCTTTCTAAAACAATGTTACAAAGTGCTTCACAAAAACAAAAAAATAAACAGACAAGGCAGGAATAAGAGTAAGACCAAATAAGAGTGAACATAAAAACGGTAAAAATAAAAAATATCAAACATTTGTAAAAAAAGAAAAGTTTTAAGACGAGATTTAAAAGAAGCTAGAGACTTGGTTTATCTTAGCTCAGCAGGAAGAGAGGTCCATAGGGTGGGGCTCCAAATTGAAAAGCCCCACCACCCTTTGTAGCCACAAGAGACCTGGAAATAACCAGCAGGCCTCCATCTGCAGACCTTAATGGTCGAGGGGGGACATACCAAGTCAATAAATCACAACTGTAAAAAGCAGCAATACCACATAAAGCCTTAAAAGTGAACAGTAAAATTTTAGACACGGCTGTGTTAACAGTTGTTCACTCTGACAATGTGTTGAACAGAAACATCAGATATTAAGAGTCGAGTCAAACAGCAGAGTGAGTGTGGAAAAGTCCAGTCACACTTACATTATTCTTATTGTCCCCTACATGAAGCAGGAAGGCGTCGCCAGCAGCAACAGAGACCCACTGAAACCACGTCACGCAAGAATGTTCCACTATGACGCTGTTGTGTTGCTGTGAAATACATCCACTTTTACTGCTCCTGCTGCTAAAACACTTCTACCGCGAGGGGTGAAAGCGAAAGTAAATCTAACAAAGACTGAAAGAGAGAGAGAGAAAGAGGAGGGGACAGAGAGAGAGGGGAGGGAGAGAGAGAGAGAGAGAGAGAGAGAGAGAGAGAGAGAGAGAGAGAGAGAGAGAGAGAGAGAGAGGAGGAGAGAGAGAGAGAGAGAGGGGAGAGAGAGAGAGGGGGGGGGGACAGCGAGAGAGAGAGAGAGAGAGAGAGAGAGAGAGAGAGAGAGAGAGAGAGAGAGGGAGGGGACAGAGAGAGAGAGAGAGAGAGAGAGAGAGAGAGAGAGAGAGAGAGAGAGGAGAGAGAGAGAGAGGAGGGGACAGAGAGAGAGAGAGAGGAGGGGACAGAGAGAGAGAGAGAGAGAGGAGGGGACAGAGAGAGAGAGAGAGAGAGGAGGGGACAGAGAGAGAGAGAGGAGGGGACAGAGAGAGAGAGAGAGAGAGGAGGGGACAGAGAGAGAGAGAGGAGGGGACAGAGAGAGAGAGAGAGAGAGGAGGGGAGAGAGAGAGAGAGAGAGAGAGAGAGAGAGAGAGAGAGAGAGAGAGAGAGAGAGAGAGAGAGGAGGGGACAGAGAGAGAGAGAGGAGGGGACAGAGAGAGAGAGAGAGAGAGGAGGGGAGAGAGGGAGGGAGAGAGAGGGGGAGAGGGGGAGAGAGCGAGAGAGGGGGAGGGAGAGAGAGAGGGGGTGAGAGCGAGAGAGAGGAAGAGAGGGGGCGAGAGAGAGAGATGTTTTATTTTAAAAAGGAACATTTATACAGAACACATTACAGTCAAACACAGTCATCTCTTTATAATCCAGCTCACACAACAAAAACAGTTTCAGGAAAAGAGAAAAGACTGTGCTGGTCCACATTTGAGGGTAGATTCACCAGGGGCTGCTGCTCCTTTGAGGCAGACGTTTTAGAGGCGTGATTTTTTTTCGTACCCATTTCCCAGGAACTCTGCCTCTGATTGGCTAGTACTCGTTGCCTTCGTGGGTTAGTTTGGTTAAGGTTCGGGTGGGGTTAGGGATAGGGTTAGCCAATCAGAGATAGAGTAGGGGAGGGTCTTCCTGGAATCCGGGTGGGAAAAATAATAACGCCGGCTAAAAACGGGTACGAAAAAAAATCACACATTATAGTCAGGGCTGTAACTTCAGAATTCCTGAACCCTGTAGGCATTTTGGGGTAAAAGTATTTTCTTGGTTGTTCCTATAGTATTTTTTTTGTGCTGAATCCATTTCTGCAGGATGCCAAGCTGTAAAGGTTACGGTTTAGTCATAATTATTGATTAATTAGCATAATTATTGATTAATCGCCCAAAATTAGAAATGGCTATACATTTCCTATTTGTTAATATTCTATGTATGGTTTTTGGTATCATTGTAAAGGGGACCTTCTAGACTTTCATTTAATCCCATGGTTGTATCTTTCTGACAAACACAGAGGTCACATGACCTCTTTAAACCATAAATTACACACATTTTACCACAATTTTCGCTTACACTATATAGTTTCTTTTATCCCTGTGGGATCAAGGGACATCAGGGACCCAAAACCCAACAACCTCAATACTTAGTGGACTCTGAGGATTCAGGAAATGTATAATATACCCATACTATTTCTTTGTGAGAGGTTATTGTGAGCCTTAAATTAGAAATCACCGGCTCAGGCCCATTCACCTCCATTCATTCTTTGGACCAGCATTACGTAAAAACTACCACACCAAGTGTCTAGATACAATGATAATATTACTAATACTCATGCAATTATAATCATAGGCCAGGTAAACATTTTTCATCCATTTAATTCATTAATAAAATTCACTGAACATGGCCACTAATTACAAATATGGATAGTAATGATCGAATCAAAACAACAGTGCATTACATATTCATTTTTTTGTGATCACATTTTTTATTTTCTTCAGTGCATTACATATTCACGCAAAGGTCACTTGACTTTCGGCACTGACAAGATGCAGTGCATGTGTTTGGCTTGCAGCCGCATCGGGCTGTCTTGCATCCAGTTGTGCAGCCACAGATCACTAGCTCCTCACAGGCATCTGGAACTGCAGGCAGCGACATGAGTTCAGGAACAGGCACATTGTCCTTCATCTTCCATACCATATTTTCAGGGGGTGGCAGCACCGGGTACTGCAAGTGGGCCTGGCGCCAGACCAAAGTCCGCTGAATGTGAAAGTTCCGAGCATCTCTGCTGGGTGGCAGTCCCTCATGCCCAAACAGACTTCATTGGTGTTGTTTGTGTTCATTGCACCATATAATTTGCAGAAGAACACTTCTGCATCCTGGATGGTGAAGTCACTAAGCTCTGGACCATCACCAAGCCCCTTGAGTAGATGGCTGTGCTGTCCAAACACATTCCAGTAGGCCTTCTTCGTGTGTCCTGCAATGTACGATGTTGAGTCACTCCCAGTCAGTGCATGGAAACCTGGAAGCAGCTCATGGACCTATTCTTCCATCTGCAGCTTTTCCACAACTGCATGAATGGGGATGTACTTTCTGTCCTTTGCTGTCCCTGCTTTCATCCAGATTTTTTGGCATGGCATTCTGTGGAAGTAGGCGATCAGCAGAATCAAGACATCGGTGTCTCTTGCAGACACAACAATGGTTGCCACTCTGCTTCTAATGCAGTGAAGAACAATTCTTTCATCTGCTTCTTAATGTTTAGCTTCCAAGCTGTCTGTATCAAGGGTTGGGTCAGAAACTTCGACCCTCTCTTCATCACTGAAACCACCTGCAGCAACTATGGTTTTGTTTGCTGGTGCCCTCAGAATCAGCTGTTGGGAGAGAAAGCGAGCAAGGTCTGCCTTGTTGTCTTCGTGAACAATGAAGTTCTCCCACTTTGCAGGAAGTGGTAAATCTCTGTTTGTAACTGGTCTTCTGATTGCCACTGAGCCTTTCCCACGCCGTTTCCATGTTCCGCCTTTGATTGAGTGCTCATGGTAGCGATCGAACAGGACATCAATTCGCTGGAACTGCATGCCACTTTGAAGAACAGATTCAACAAAGGTGTCTGCCAGGTCTGCAAAGGTTTTGGCTTCTTGCGGTTTTCCACTGGAAATGATTACAGCTTGTCCATCAATGACTAGCATTGGTTCACACTGTAGATCTCTGGCTTTGAGGTGATTGGGACATGGTATGTCAACTGTCAAGATCTTAGCAAATATTGCCTTTGAACCCGAGCGAAGCTGCCCATTAACCTCTGCCAAAGACAGAGGTACAACAAACGGTTCATGCATCATTATGTTGTCCAGGTTGACTGTATGTCCCGCTTCCTAGGCTGTGATGAGACGCTGTAGGATGTTCCTGTCTGCCTTGACAGTTTTTGCCTTTCCAGTTTTGGGATCTGACTGTTTTACTTCAAACAGCGAGGAAAAGGTCAAATACTTGTTCTGTATCAGTTTGTCCCTGAAGCCCACTCTTCGCTCCTTAGATGGCATCAGCCTCTCCTTGACAAAAGCATCCGACTGTTCTTGCCCTTTCTGTGGAGCGTTCAACGGGTCATCTTCGATATCCTGTGTAGCCAAGTCGTTGTTCGCAATGTTTTGCAGTGTCTGGGGCAGGTTAGTGGAAAAGAGACCAAATCTCTGCAAGACAGTGAGCAAAGAATCTTCATCTTTTGAGTCCCGTTTCATTCTGCCTTTTGTGGTTTCATTGGGGATGCAGTTGTCACCGGTACCCAGACCCAAGGCCACCCTGGTGTTATGGGAAAGATCACTTCGGAGGTTGAAAGACAGAGCCCACCGGCTGAGAGCTGAAGATGTCTTTGTGATTCCAATAATGCCTCCTCTCTTTTTGCCGATACAGCCTAGCCATGCCTGACTTTGATCTGGGTCCACTTGGTTGAAGCATTGTGAAGAGCGTTTGACCACAAAGTTTCCAGCCTCAAACTCCCTCTTGACTTGCTGTGGAAGTTGGTGCATCTCATTCAGGTAGATGGTCCCCCAGCGAGCATAGTTGGTATGATTTTACCACATGAAGTAAGGCAACATTCGCTGGACTGCATAAAGGTGCATCTCTCTGAGCGCGAATGAACAACAGAAGGATGTGGACCATCTGCATGTAGCCCCACCAAAATCTGAAGTTTTGGTTGTCATTGGCTGCAAAGTAGGCTTCTGTGGTGGCTTCAAACTCTTTGGAAGCAAGCAACGTCACAAGATCTTCTGCAGGGCCGGTCTTGGTCTTCTCCAATTGCTCTTTGAGGTCCGGATTCCTGTCTCCCAGGAAGCTGAGCAGCTCAGGAATAAGCATCCTCCACATGGATTGGAGCGTGATTTTGTGGGCTCCGATTCCTTTGTTGTAGGACTTCCCTGTCATGACTAGTTCAGCAGTTTTGGGGCCAAGTAGGTTGCTCTCAACCCATGCTTCCAACAGTCCAGATGATTGGATGTGCTTGCCGATGACTGCCATGAATTTCATTGCAGTATGAGGGCCACCTAATCTGATGATGAGGCAATCCATATAGTCAGCATTTGCCCACTTCAGCTCCATCAACTTACAGAACAATGCCTCGTCTACTGTGATGACTACATGATGCTGCCCTAGTTCTCTGGCTACGTGTTTGCATCCAAGCACAGCCGTATTCAGTGTATCTAGGTTGTGAGCAGGTGCCTGGATGATGGGCATGTAACCAATGATTGTCATTTCAGGTAAGATTTCACTGAGACTTTGATTGAAGCTTGTCCAACCTTCCTTCACGTCTCCTTCATCTTGACACTTGAAAAAGAATGTCATGTCTTTGGCAGTAGCTTGTGCAGCTGATCCATTCTCATCTGATGTTTGGAACCACTCTTTTTTTTGTATTCTCTGTTGATTTCGGACAGGTCTTTCCTTCTATAACTCTGGCTGGAATTAGCATCTCCATTACCTTAGGTACCTGAAGGCTTTCCGTTTTTGGTGGCTTCAAATCTTTCTTCATCATGACCTCTTCTGGATCACATTGCCACCCTGCCATCTGTGTTGCATGGAATGTGTTCTTGCCATCAAGTGTTGAGTCATTGATGTCAATGTTGTCACATGTAAAATGTGTAAATCTGCCATGCCTAAAGTTAGGTGGTGTCACTGCTCCTGTTTCTGGATCCATGGTTTGTAGCGTTTTCTCTGCCAGAGCAGTGTCAACCTGCGTCAAGCTGTGATAGCTGATTGTGTGCCCTACATTGTGAAACAGTTTGACCAGTTCCTTTGATCGTGTTACCTGGTGCAAGGTACTGGCTAGACCCACATGCTTCGGTGTCCAGTGTGTCCCACCTGTCACATTGTAAACAAGATCTTGGGCCACGCTCAGAACTCTTGTTTGAATATCAGCTTCTTTCCTGTCCAAGGTGATGTCTTGAGGATACAAAGCACATAAAATATCCATTCAGTTAATGCTAGGTAGCTACATTTTCCTTGCCATCAAGATTAGAGTTGTCAAAAAATTACTGGCTAAGATTAGCTAATGTTTTCAATCAATGAATACATGAATTCAGATAAAATAAATATCACATCAACAACAGTAGAAACACCAACTGGCAGCATCATACCTGTTTGACAGTTGTCTGCTGTAACGTCAAGTCTTCTGAACTGGTCTGCAGTAATGTTGACGTTAAGTCGTCTTGCTGGTTGCTTAGATTGTTGGTGGACTTGTGGTGCGCTCAGTTGCAGTTGTTGAGTGTGTAAAAATGGAATGGGTTCTAAGTTGGACCATGTTACATGTTTTCACCAACTTTCGTGAAAATTGGTCAGAGAGTTTTCATGAAATCCTGGTCCAAAAATGAATGGGGTGAATGGGCGGCCGTTGGATATGTTTGGGTGGCACTTGGACTGGCCCTGTGGGTTGGATCAGTCCCAAAATGGAAATGGTTTTAAGGTGGACCATGATACACAACTCCACAAAGTTTAGTGAAAATTGGTTTGGTAGTTTTTATGTAATGTTAGTCCAAAGAATGAATGGAGGTGAATGGGCATGAACCTGTTACTGCTACTTTAAGGCTGTGGAGTTAGAAAACAACGAGACGGGAGACGTGAGAGTAGACGTAGTCGAGGTAGTTTACTAGCTCCAGCTTAGCATGTCATACATCTGACAACGACACTGAACTGTGAACCGGAAGCAGAAGTGCATTATCTCACCCCTCGCCTCTTCCCTTAAAGGTACACCGTCCTCTTAGGTGAATGTCTCTAGTTATATAGATGTGGGTCACCACACAGGCCCCCCCAGAATTCACCTACACAAAACAATGCAAAACAGCAAAAGTGCAAGTCATGAACATAAAAATAGACTCTACAACAGAACAGTCAATGACATAGTGCAAAGTAACGGGGAAAACAGGTGACGAGTCGGGGGGCGGACCCTGCGGCCATAACGGCTGCGCCTCACAGGAGGGGAAACAGATGGGGCCGAAACCCGGGCCATAGGCGGGGCCGAAGCAGGAACAGAGGCAGGTGCCGGGGCCGACCTAGGAGGGCGCCCCCGCCGCGGGGGTAGGGCCAATTGCATTGGCTCCCCAATGTCCAAGTGAGCGGGCTTGAGACGGTCTATAGCGACCCGCTCCGGCCTGCCCCCCATGTCCACCACAAAGTTCTTATCCCCCGCCTCCAGGACGCGAAAGGGCCCGTCGTATGGGGGCTGCAGCGGGGACCGATGGCTGTCGTGCCTAATGAAGACATACCTCGCCAATGGCAGATCCTTGGGGACGTAGGACCGGGGGAGGCAGTGTTGAGACATTGGAACAGGAGCGAAGGCACCCGCAGTGCTCCGGGACGCACTGAGGTGAGAGGCGGCCGACCAGGGAGCCGTAGCATCCGGAAGAAACTCCCCCGGAACCCGCAGGGGCTGGCCATACACCAGCTCAGCGGAGGAGGTCTGGAGGTCTTCCTTCGGGGCTGGACGCAGGCCGAGCATGACCCACGGGAGTCGGTCCATCCAGTCGCAGCCAGTGAGGCTTGCCCGCAGAGCGGCTTTCATGTCTCGATGGAACCGCTCACAAAGTCCGTTGCTCTGTGGGTTGTACGCTGTAGTGCGGTGGATCTTCACCCCCAGGTGCTCAGCGACCGCCGTCCAGAGCTCCGAGGTAAACTGGGAGCCCCGGTCGCTCGTGATGTCACCAGGCGTGCCGAAACGGGCCACCCAGCAGCCGATGAACGCCCGTGCTACCTCTGCTGCCGTCGTGGAGGACAAGGGAATAGCCTCTGGCCACCTGGTGGCCCTGTCCACAATAGTGAGGAGGAACATATAACCACAGGAGGGGGGCAAGGGACCCACCAGGTCAACATTGACGTGGTCAAACCGCCTCTCTGGAACCACAAACGGCGCCAAAGGGGCCTTGGTATGGCAGTGCACCTTGGCGCGTTGGCACGCCACACACGAGCCGGCCCAGGCTCTAACATCCTTACGGAGCCCAGGCCAAACGAACTTGACGCTCACCAGCTTGGTCGAGGCCTTCACTCCCGGGTGGGAAAGGCCGTGGACGGTGTCGAAAACTCGGCGCCGCCAGGAAGTAGGCACCAGGGGGCGCGGTTGACCGGTGGAGATGTCACAGAGGAGGGTGGTGTTGGCCGCGTCGAACGTCACGTCCTCCAGCCGTAGCGCCGTAGGGGTCGACCGGTAGTCTTGAACGGTCGCGTCCTTGGCTTGGTCCGCTGCCATAGCGGCGTAGTCGAGTCCCAAGTGAACGGCGTTAACAACCGCCCATGAAAGGCAGTCGGCGACGAAGTTATCTTTGCCCGGCACGTGTTGTATGTCCGTGGTAAACTCGGAAACCGCCGCGAGATGGCGCTGCTGATGCCCAGACCACGGTTCTGAGGTTTTGGCCATACAGAACGTCAGCGGTTTGTGGTCCACGAAAGCGGTGAACTGTCGGCCCTCCAATAGGAACCTGAAGTGTCTGGTTGCGAGGAAGAGGCCCAGTAGTTCCCTATCAAAGGTGCTGTATTTGCGCTCGCTCTCACGGAGTTGTTTACTGAAGAACGCCAATGGCTGCCAGCCCCCCCCCCACCCACTGCTCACACACGGCCCCCACGGCGTAGTCGGAGGCATCCGTTGTAAGGGCTATGGGGGCGGCAGGCGACGGGTGAGCTAGCAGCGCAGCGTTGGCCAGCGCGGTCTTGACGGCCACAAAAGCCTCGTCCATCCCCGAAGACCAGTCCAGCTCGTCCTTAGACTTCTTACCCCGCAGGGCCTCATACAGGGGACGCATGATGTGGGCGGCACGGGGCAGGAAACGGTTATAAAAGTTCACCATGCCCAGGAATTCCTGCAGCGACTGTACATCTCGGGGGCGGGGGAACATGGTGACAGCCTCAACCCTGGCAGGGAGGGGAACGGCCCCCTGTGGAGTGATGTGGTGTCCGAGGAAGGTGATGGACGACTCCCCGAACTGACACTTAGCTGGGTTGATGATGAGGCCGTGTTCGCTGAGCCTGTCAAACAGCTGTCTGAGGTGCGTCATGTGTTCCTCCGCCGACGCGCTGGCCACGAGGATGTCGTCTAAGTACACAAACAAAAATGGCATGTCGCGGAGCACAGAATCCATAAGGCGTTGAAACGTCTGCGCCGCCCCTTTAAGGCCGAAAGGCATACGTAAGAACTCAAAGAGCCCAAAGGGTGTGATGACAGCCGTTTTTGGGACATCCAGTGGGTGGACCGGCACTTGGTGATACCCCCCGCACTAAGTCGATTTTGGAATAGATGGCAGCGCCCGCCAGGTGGGTAGAGAAATCTTGTATGTGCGGTATGGGGTACCGGTCGGGGGTCGTGGCATTGTTTGGGCGACGGTAGTCCCCGCACGGGCGCCAACCCCCGTCGGCCTTAGTAACCATGTGAAGAGGGGAAGCCCGCGGGCTGTCAGAACGGCGGACAATGCCGAGGCGCTCCATAGTCGAAAACTCCTCTCTGGCTATTGCGAGCTTGGCCGAGTCGAGGCGTCGGGCCCGGGCGTAAACTGGGGGGCCCACTGTGGTGATATGATGTTCCACGCCGTGCTTGGCCACCGCCGAGGAGAAGGTGGGTGTGGTGAGCTCGGGGAAATTGGCGAGCAGGCGTTGGTATGGATCCCCGGTGGAGAGTGTGTTAGCGAGGCACAGCGCTCCAGCCCCCCCCCCCAAGCGTGCAGGGGTATGACGCAAAAGAGACGGCATCAATCACGCGACAGTTTTTAACATCCACCAGCAGGTTGAAAGCACAGAGGAAATCCGCACCTAGGAGCGGGGTGGATACAGCAGCCATCACAAAGTCCCAGCCGAAACGTCGGCCGCCAAAACACACGTCCACATGTCTGATACCGTACGTCCGAATGGACGTGCCGTTGGCGGCGTCCATCTGGGGGCCGTGACTGTCGGTCATCGTGTCCACAGCTTGTGCTGGTAGTATGCTGCGTTGAGCGCCAGAGTCAACCAGCAGCCGCCGGCCCGACAAGGAGTCTCTGATGAACAACAGCTTGCAGTCACGGCCGGCGCCCATAGCCGTTAACGAGCGCCGGCCTTGGCGTTTCCCTGAACCCTGTAACTGCAGGGTTTGCGACACCGTTTTGCTTTTGCCCCAAACCTGGCATGGTAATAACAGAGCCCGTCGTCAGGTTGGCGGCGGGCTGTCACCGCAGCCGCGGTGTCCATATAGTGTACACAGGTGGTGGTGGGGCGGTCTGGTGGGGTAGCAGGGCATGCACAAACTGTTGCCGGTTGGCCAGGAAAACCCTGTCTGCTTCAGCAGCCAGAGAACGGTAGTCCTTGGAGGCGGCGAGAGGAGAACTGGCCAGTGCTGTGCGTACAGGTGCGGGGAGCTGCCTCAGAAAAATGTGTGTGAAAAGAAAGGCCGGATCAGCCGATCCCAGCACAGACAGCATTTTTTCCATTAACTCAGACGGTTTGCCGTCGCCGAGGCCATTCGGGGACAGTAAACGGTCTGCCTTCTCCAGCTCCGACAGTTCAAATAGTTTCAGGAGGAATGTCTTTATAGCATCGTACTTGCCAGCAGCTGGCGGAGCTTCCAACAGCGTCATTGCTCGCGCCGTTATCGATGCGTCTAACGCCGCCACTACGTGGAAGTACTGCGTTACATCCTGCGTTATCCCTCTCAGCTGGAACTGGGCTTCCACATGTTGAAACCACGGCCGTGGATTATGCCGCCAAAAGTCGGGTAGCTTCACAGTAGCGGCGTAAATGCTAGCGTTAGCAATAGCCATGTTGTTAGCACCGGCGTCGGGAGCGGGTACCGCGGCAGCATTATTCCCGGCGTCTTCGTTGTCAGACATACTTGTATTAGTAGTTCGATCACGTCGGGGTCACCAATGTGGAGTTAGAAAACAACGAGACAGGAGAGGTGAGAGTAGACGTAGTCGAGGTAGTTTACTAGCTCCAACTTAGCATGTCATACATCTGACAACGACACTGAACTGTGAACCGGAAGCGGAAGTGCATTATCTCACCCCTCGCCTCTTCCCTCAAAGGTACACCGTCCTCTTAGGTGAATGTCTCTAGTTATATACACTGCTCAAAAAAATAAAGGGAACACATAAGCAATGCAATGTAGCTCCAAGTCAATCACACTTTTGAGATATCAACCTGTCCAGTTAGGAAGCAACACTGATTTGTGAATCAATTTCACCTGTTGGTAAATTGTCTAATTTCCACCTGGTGGAAATTAGACAATTTGCAAGACAACCCCTATAAAAGGAATGGATTTGCAGGTGGTGGCCACAGACCATTTGCCTGTCCTCATCTTTTCTGGCCGATCTTTGGTTAGTTTTTCATTGTGCTAGTGCCCTCACCACTAGAGGTGGCATGAGGCGGTATCTGCAACCTACAGAAGTTGCTCAGGTAGTGCAGCTCATCCAGGATGGCACATCAATGCGTGCTGTGGCAAGAAGATTTGATGTGTCTCCCAGCACAGTGTCCAGAGCATGGAGGAGGTACCAGGAGACAGGCCAGTACACCAGGAGACGTGGAGGGGGCCGCAGGAGGACAACAACCCCGCAGCAGGACCGCTATCTGGTCCTTTGTGCAAGGAGGAACAGGAGGAGCACTGCCGGAGCCCTACAAAACGACCTTCAACAGGCCACTAATGTGCAGGTTTCTGCTCAAACAGTGAGAAACAGAATGCATGAGGATGGTATGAGGGCCCGACGTCCACAATTGGGGCCTGTGCTCACAGCCCAACACCGTGCAGCCCGATTGACCTTTGCCAGAGAACATCTTGGTTGGCAGATTCGCCATTGGCGCCCTGTGCTCTTCACAGATGAGAGCAGGTTCACGCTGAACACATGTGACAGACGTGAGAGAGTCTGGAGACGCTGTGGAGAACGTTCTGCTGCCTGCAACATCCTCCAGCATGACCGGTTTGGCGGTGGGTCAGTGATGGCCTGGGGAGGCATATCCTTGGAGGGCCGCACAGACCTCTACGTGCTAGCCAGAGGTACCATGACTGCCATTAGGTACCGGGATGAGATCCTCAGACCCATTGTCAGACCATATGCTGGTGCAGTGGGCCCTGGGTTCCTGCTCATGCATGACAATGCTCGTCCTCATGTGGCCAGAGTGTGTCAGCAGTTCCTGCATGTCGAGGGCATTGATGCTATGGACTGGCCTGCACGTTCCCCAGACCTGAATCCAATCGAGCACCTCTGGGACATCATGTCTCGTACCATCCGCCAACACGATGTCGCACCACAGACTGTCCAGGAGTTGACCGATGCCCTGATCCAGGTCTGGGAGGAGATCCCTCAGGAGACCATCCGTCGTCTCATCAGGAGCATGCCCAGACGTTGTAGGGAGTGCATACAGGCACGTGGAGGCCACACACACTACTGAGCCTCATTTTGAATCGTCTTGAAGAATTTCCACAGAAGTTGGATCAGCCTATGTTCTCATTTTCCACTTTGATTTTGAGTATGATTCTGAATCCAGACCTTAATGGGCTAATGATTTTGATTTCCATTGATCATTCTTAGGTTATTTTGCTCTAAACACATTCCTCTGTCTAATAAATAAAGATTTTCAGCTGAAATATTTCATTCATCGAGGTCTATATTGTGTTTTTAGGTGTTCCCTTTATTTTTTTGAGCAGCGTAGATGTGGGTCACCACAAGGCTCACAATAACCTCTCACAAAGAAATAGTATGGGTATATTATACATTTCCTGAATACACAGAGACCATTAAGTATTGAAGTTGTTGAATTTTGGGCCCCTGATATCCCTTGATCCCACAGGGATAAAATAAACTATATAGTTTAGGCGAAAATTGTGGAAAAATGTGTGTAATTTATGGTTTAAAGAGGTCATGTGACCTCTGTGTTTGTCAGAAAGATACAACCATGGGATTAAATGAAAGTCTAGAAGGTCCCCTTTACAATGATATAACACATATTAACAAATAGGAAAATTATAGCCATTTCTAATTTTGGGCGATTCTGGGCAATAGTTATGCTAATTAATCAATAAGAATGACTAAACCGTAACCTGTACAGCTTGGCATCCGGCAGAAATAGATTCAGCACAAAAAAATACTATAGGAACAACCAAGAAAACACCTTTACCCCAAAATGCCTACCACCTCATTTTCTGGTATTCCCAAATTCGGTCCTGACTATTATTTTAGAGTGCTGACGTACGCACTACTTGGGGTTTCCGGGGTGGAGCCATGTTAGCAGCAGCTAGCGGTTGGTTTGCTAGTTGCCAGGAGAGATTGAGCTGTATCGGTGTTGTTTTGTGTGGCGAGTAAACGGAATTGACTCGACTCCATCTCTCCGTCTCCTCATTCCTGCACTCCTACGTTGGTGACCCCGCACGTTGACAACCAACATGTCGACCCAAAGCGATGACGACACCGCTCCGGCTCCGAGTGATGCTAACGGTATGGCTCATGCTAGCGCTAGCATCTCAGCAGCGACGGGGAAGTTGCCCGAGTTTTGGCAGCTGTGATGAGAACTACTGTGCCCAGCATGCTGCGTACGTAATTGGAGGGGCACGCAACCATATGTTTTAGCGCGGTTCTGTACTGGGGCATTCTGGTATTGTTCTAATCTGTACCGGAAGCAGATGGCTGAATAAAGCGCGGTATTAATCGCGACTCCCTTGCCTGTCGTATATGCACATGACATGGTGTCAGAAGATCTTCGAATCCACTTACCTCAATAATCGGGAACGGAGTTGGTCCGGTGAGACGAGGCATGGCGACATTTAATCCCCCCCGAGGCGTTTGATTTCACGGCCGATTTGGATTCAGAGGTTTTCCCGGTTTCGACTAGCAACCAAGCTAAATGCGGAAGAAGGTGAGATCCAAGTCAATACGCCTATTTCACGCCGCGGCCATCTTGGATTTTAAGATAAACCAAGTGGTGGGAATTTAGCCACGCCCCCTTCTTACTCAATCGGAAATCAATGCAGCCGGGGCCAGCAGCAGCAAACATGGTTTGGACTACCAACCTCGAGCACCTACCGTCATTTACCACAATATGAAAACTAAGCTGGATCTTTTCTTCTTCCAGTACTTTCTGCCTCTCCTGTGCCAGTGAGGAGAGACACACACACAGGGCTGTATTCAAAGAAGCTGTTTAATAACAATAAAACAGAAAATAAGATACATTTCATTTTTATACTGTACATTCAATATTCATACATTAGATTGTCTCATCTACAATATTTTCATTCTTTGTCCTTTAACTTTAACAAAACTGTTGGTTCATTTTAAACTAAAATATGTTGGGTCAACTGTCATTCTGTTGTGGCAATAAACTGGAACTCGCTACCAACTCAAATCATCAATTGTTTACTAAACTAAGATAGTGATTGCTCATCTCAAGGTGCGTGCTAAAAAATGGTACTGTACTGAAATGAAGTTAAATATGTTTCAATCTATCTAAGGTTTGTGTGCACTATTTTCTTGTCAGCTGAATTTAACAAAGGTTTAAAACACTGGTCCCTGAAAATGTGTTAGGAGAGCACACACAGTCCACGGTTGGTTGACTGTTCCACTTAGTGGAAGGGGTATGACTCCATCAAAAATGTGGTACTCCTTTATGCGTCTTATTGACCGTTCGACGTGTATTCTCAAGCCAGCAATACTCTGTGTGTCTGTGAGCTCATCACAGCTAAACTGTCCACTTGGGCCTAAAAATGCAGGGATGACAAGTTTTACATCTATTTCATCGAGCAGGTCTTTGATAAGGAAGCCCTTATCGGCCATGACTTCATCACCTGACTCTAAGAGGTCCAGAACACCTGACCTCTTAGTTATCTCCTTATTAGAAATACATCCTGTGTATAGATTACTTACCAGGCTAACTGACCCTGAGGGAGTGATCCCAATTAGGGATTTCAGTGTAGTGTTACTTTTATAATGGGAGTATGTCATGGTGTTCAAAACCTTCGAACTAGCTGTCTCCATGCGGATCTCTGTGCAGTCTAGTATCACTCTTGTGTTTGGGTAGAATTCCCTGAATACTGGTGGCATTAGCTCGTCTACTGCTGCTCTACTAGGCCATATTGGGAGGGTCCCTAACATAAAGAGCAAATAATTGGCCCACGTCGTACAGTTCCTGCTGACTGTGGCCGGCGACACATTGAATCGTACAGATAAATCCAGAGCAAAAGAGCCCTGCCTCACACGGAACAAGAACAGGAAAAACTGATCAATCAGCGATAAATGCTCTGCATGGAAGCCAGACACAGAAATGTGTTCTAGGTTATGGCTGTTCCTTTGCATTTGAGTCCATCGCACCATGGACTCTGCAGTAGGCTGTAAAGCTAGGAAGAGTGCTTTGAGGGTGTGGTAATCCTTAAAACCAGTGTAAAACCTGATCAGATTGGGTGCACACTGGAAGCGTTCTAGACCAAAACGCTCACTTTTCAGCTTTTTATTTTCGTCCTCCAGGAAAGCGATGCGTTTCTTTACTGCATCAAGCTGGTCTTCCACAGAAAGGGGCTTCACGTCGTAGTCATGATCAGGTAGAGTCGCCCAAACCTCACTGGACACATGAGGATATGTCATACATGTGGGAAGCAATATAAATCCACCCATTTTCCTGTTATCAAGATGATGTGTCAGAACAGAGCTATCCACTATTGAAAGATTAGTGAATATATATATATATATATACATATTATACAATGCAGTAATCTACATGTTTAAAAAATTGTATTGTACTGACAGTAACAAAACTCACCTATCTCCCTCATGTTCCTCTTCATGTTCCTCTTCAGCTTCTTCCGCTATTAAGTCACCAATGCGACTACAAACAGGAGCAAACATTTTTCAACGTCAAACTTCTGCCTCCCTTCTAATGTTTTAGTCACAGTGAAACTGCTCACCCCAATATTATTTAACTGGCTGTACATGGTGCAACCTCTGCAGCTCAATGCATACAGTAGGCCTACATGTACATAATGTCTGTAGCAATAATAGCAGGAGGAGTAAAAATTTAGCCATATGGCATCTTAATGTGTCAGTTGAATTTAGGATGGTACACAGCAGTACGACATGTTGCTTCCAGCAGTGTTTTCAATGAAGTAAGAAGGGGGCGTGGCTAAGTTCCCACCGCGTGGTTTTGTTTTTTTAATCCAAGATGGCCGCGGCGTGAAATGGGCGTATGGCTTTGTAATGCAGCGCAGGAACTACAAATGCAATGTTGCACACGGGCACTTTAGGGTGTTGCAATGCTTTGTGCCAAGACAACGTGAAGCGGGACGGTTGAACGGCTGCTGAAAGATTTGATTCGTAAGGTGTCTGTTTCATTTCCCATTTGGAAATCTTACGCTAAAGTGGACTCATTCCCTCATGGTTATGTGCAGCCAGCGAGGTGTGTTCTTTATGTTTATGTCTCGTCAGGTATTTGATTCATTCAGTCCCTGTGTTGTGAATGTGTGTTTATTGTCTGTCGCGATGTCTTAAACAGTTCGACGCTGGATGTGAAAGTGCAATAAAAGATAGGGAAGAAAATAAATCCATCAGTAACGGAAGAACCCATGGTGTCGGGTATTTCCTGAGGGAGGGTCCGTTTGACATGACAGAAGAACTGCTTGCCATGCGGGTAAAGGGAACAACGGGCATGGAGATTAAGACGCTGCGCCAGTATTGGTTGTGGTTGCTATAGTTACCAAGCCTCCCTTCCGGTCTGCCTGTGTTGCAGGCTCTGTTGTGCTTCCTGTTTTAACTAAATGTCCGCTGCCGCACGTTTCCATCTGCGTTGTGTGATTCATTGATGTCATCTCTCATTAGTGGCGTGGTGGCAGCGCTTACCAGACTTACGTCCCGAGGACTGATATTTACCGAATTAATGGCGGTAGCCCTTCCAGGGGATTCACAGGGTAGTTACGTCTACTAACAGACGCCGCTGGGCTAGCTCAGACACAGTTGTGCTAGCTACGTGGGCAGCATGGCGACAGACAGAGCCCCGAGGCAGTGGTGTTTAACAAAGACCGAGACGGTGAACTCTTCAGAGAACTGGCGTCAGAACCTGCTTTATATACTGTCGCTCGACGCCGGGTTTGCCCCCTTCCTGCTCGATGGCGTGGAGTGGGAGAAGAAGTCTAAAATGTCCCTTGTCCGGGGATTCACAGATGACGGTGAAGATATTCCCGCGCCCCGACGTCGCAATAAAGAACAGAAGGTAGCCATGTTAGAGCTAATGTTGGGACAGATAGCCAATTATTGTCCTGTAATCTCTCGTCACGGCATAGTCAGGAACTCCACATCTATTGACAGCATATGCAAGTGCACCGGGGCTCATTTCATTGACTTTGCTGCTATTAAACGGGAGCCTGATGAGAGACCAGAGGATTTATATCAATGCTTGATGGCCTTCACGGAAGACAATCTACTGTGTAAAGGTTCTGGCATCAGTCACATGGGACAGACTGTGACCGAGGACGAGAACTTTGTTGTGCTCACATGGCTCCGCCTCATACATGGTGATCTACCGAAGCTCGTCAAATAATGGTAAGGCACTGAGTTGCGGTCTCGCACATTGGCATCCATTAAACCAGAAATCTCGCAAGCCCTTAATTCGTTACTAGAGGAATTACAGGCTTCAGAGGATGCTAGGGCTATGCGTGCGGCTGTGTCTGAACTCCCCAAGTCAAAGCAGTCCATCCCTGTCCGGACAAGGAGGTCATGTCCTCTTTGTAAATGTGCCGGCAGGCCTGATAATCACTTCCTCAGCAAATGTTCCTTTCTGTCCCCCCCCCCCCCAAGATAAAATGTGCATGGCAAAGTCGCGCCAGGTTTTGGGAGAGCAGGTCGAGACTGATGATGAGGTAGAGGAGTGTGTTAGTGGGGAGCCAGCGCCATCTAGTGGTGTGAAACGTGTACTTATCAAACAGTCCCCTTACCTCGATGCCTTCCATGGACACTGCCCTGTGCGTCTCACCGTTGATAGTGGGGCAACAGGCAACATGATGGGGGCCTCATGCGCGACCAGGCTGGGCGTCACCGTCACAGGAAGTACGCAGTCCGCATTCTAAGCAGATGGCTCGTCCCTTGTGAAAGTATGCGGAGAGACATGGACACACTTCCAGAGAGATGGCCATGACCTCTATTTTGAGGGCCTCGTCGTTGAGAATCTCGACTCTGACATCCTGGCTGGAATTCCCTTTATGGAAAAGAACGACGTCTCCATCAGACCAGCCAAACACCAAATCTGCTTGGGCAAGGATACATATACTGCTACGGCACCCTACAAACACCAATGGTCAGGCATGCCGTACGGCGCGCACGTGCTCCGCACTCCGGATAAATCTACTGACCTTGCCCCTGGTTTTGCTGCATTGGCAGGGGATGGGGCCCTCGCCATGCACAGACTAGTTGTTGAGGTGGGCAACGCCAAGAATGTCAATAAGAACCCAGTGGCGGAGAAGACTGTTCAAGCGATTCAGGGGGAGATCCTTCGTCTCGAGCCTAACTGTAGGGCTGTTACTCCCCTGTTACTCTCTGTCGCTACGGCCAACCTGAACAGTCGTGTTAGGTCGCGTGGATTGTCTGCCCGTGAAATGCTGCTTCAGTGTGTCAGTTCTCCCGTAGGCAGTTGCCTGTGGTCGACCAGGACCTCATCTTGAAACAACACTCGGAGCATGTCACCAACCATCCGTACAGCATGAAGTCAAAGGTGCCCTCTGGTCGTGTGGCCGTGCCTCCCGCCATTCGACCTGGTGAACTGGTGTACCTGTATGGTGACCGGACTAAGTCAAAGGCCCGTGACAGGTACCTCGTCACGAGCGTGGATGGTTCATTGTGCAATATCCAGAAGTTCACGGGGTCTCCACTCCGTTGTACCTCCTACAGGGTCAGGCTGGGTGACTGCTACAAAGTGGAAGGTCCCTCTACGGCCTCCGAACCCCTCGCGGACGATTTCGCGTCTAATGAGGACTTGGACAACCCTGCCCTGCACTGCCCTGACATACCGCCAGCCATTCCCGAGCCCCCACCTGCACCTTGCCTGCCTTGTGATAACGATATGAAGCTGGGGGATGAGACTGTGCCTCCCGTCGAGGTCGAGCCTGGGGGGAGCTCCCCTGGCGAGTGCGTGCCTGCTCTTGCACCTGATGCTGCACCTCGATGCTCGGAGCCGAGGACTTTGAACTTTAGGCCAGTTGTTTGTGTGTACTGGTGACAATGTTTTGTCTTACCTTACAAGTCTAGTTATATAGCCTGAACTGTGATGTTGCCTGGTGTTCTGTGGTGTTATTGTTGTACTAAGTGTAGGGGGGGAGGGGGTCGTTCTTTTGGGAAAAAAGGGGTGACGCCAGTATTGGTTGTGGTTGCTATAGTTACCAAGCCTCCCTTCCGGTCTGCCTGTGTTGCAGGCTCTGTTGTGCTTCCTGTTTTAACTAAATGGCTGCTGCCGCACTTTGCCATCTGCATTGTGTGATTCATTGATGTCGTCTCTCATTACTGGCGCTGTGCTGGAAATATTGGCCACTATTGCATCAGGTTGCAGCAGTCCATGCTATGGGAAACATTCAAAACAATGTTCCCAAAGGTGTTCTCAGGCTTAGGGAAGCTGCAAGGTAGCTATAAGATAGAGTTAGCAGAGGGGGCAACGTCATATGTGCATTCAGCTCCTCGACGTGTAGCGCTACCCCCTTTGGACAAAGTGAAGTCAGAACTCCACAGGACGGAAAACACGGGAGTCATCCGACAAATTCAAGAGCCCACCGAGTGGTGTGCAGGAATGGTGATCGTGCCAAAGCCCAATCGAAACACTAGGATCTGCGTAGACCTAACAAGACTCAATGAAAGTGTGCGTCGAGAGAGACACATACTCCCAGCTGTGGACGACACACTCGCAAAGCTAGATGGAGAGTAGTGTTCTCCAAACTGGATGCTACATCAGGGTTTTGGCAAATACCCTTACATAAAGACTCTGTGCCCTTGACGACATTCCTTACACCTTTTGGCAGGTATTGTTTTAAGCGCCTACCCTTTGGGATTTCCTCAGCGCCTGAGCACTTTCAGCTGAGAATCTCAAAGATCGTTGCAGGCACACCAGGAACACTGTGCTATGCAGATGACGTCTTGGTGTTCAGCAAAGACCAGACAGAGCATGATGAAAGGTTTGTGAAGTCCTCTAAAAGTTTGAGAGTGCAGGTCTGACTCTAAATGAAAAATCTGAGTTTGGGGTGAATGAAGTGAAGTTTCTGGGACATAAAATCAGTGCTCAATCAGACTGACCCAGACAAAATTAAAGCCTTTATTAACATGCCAGAACCTCACAATGTTGAAGGAGTGAGACGCTTTATGAGGATGGTGAACTACGTCGGCAAGTTTTCCCCTCCCCTGCCCAGTCTCACAAAGCCTTTGACAGATCTCTTGAAAAATGACAGCACGTGGACATGGGACTTGCAGCAAAAGACGGCCTTTGAGGAAGTAAAGAAGGAGCTCAGCTCGCCAACTGTCTTAGCGCAGTATAGTTTGAAAAGAGAAACTCTTGTGTCCGCAGATGCATCGTCATATGGCCTTGGAGCAGTGCTGATACAGCGACAGCCAGATGGAAAATACAGACCAGTGTATTCTCCATCTGGCCCCAAGGTGCATCGGCCCAATCACATCTCTTACACTTCCCTGGACTGGCAATCTGGCATACCGGGCATTTTCCCGGTGGGCCGATGCACCTTGGAGCAGAATGGCCGAATAATTTCATTTATATTTTTAAAAAAAGTCCAATGACCGGCCCATAAAGCAGGGACAGTGGCCCATTTGGCTAATTTTCTATACTGATGCTCGGCTGGCCCAATCACATCTCTTATTCGGCCCACAGCCCCCCCCCTGCCGTTTCTCGTGTAAGATGTCATGGCTCAGAGCCAAAAATATGTGGCTGGATGTGGATGGATGTGTCAAAATGGACAAACAGAAGCGCAAGGGGGGTGCAGAGAAGTTGGGGGCCAAAAAAATTAAAAATCTAGAGGTGGAGGCTGCCAAATGTGCAAAAATATCTGATATGTTTGCTGCAAAGGCTGCAGTAGCTTCAACATCTACTGTACCCAACATTGTCCAGCAACAGGTGGAAGGTGAAGGAGGAGAGGTGGCTGACCAGGCAGAGGAGCAGCAGGCGTGACAGTGAAACCGAGGAGGGACATGAAAGGGAGGAAAGTGTAGTTGAAGCGGTAAGCATGGAGTAGCTTCATTAACAGGGACTTGCAGGGAGGTAGTGTGTGCCATGCCATGATGACTATTAATTCAATTAATGATAAGTTAAAATAATCATAAACGGAAGTCAGTCAGTCAATGTCAAATAGCACAACATAAGATATTTGGCTTTTTTTTTTAAATTTAGCTAACGTTAGCATCCCTCATGCAGTCGCAACTTCGACTGACTACTATTCTAACGTTAACCAGGCTAGCTAATGCTATTTTGTCAGCATCGCGTTGGCTAAGCCCAGGTTGCTGTGAGTGACTTAGGTCCATATTGTATCATCATATCAAAATTATTAGGGTAAGAGTTCCCTTGATTAAGATGTGCGAAAATGCTATAATATACAACACATGTAGCGCTATTGTGCAGATGTATGCCTGCTTATTAGCATACCGGGGAAAAAAACAACGTTTTCATTTCCAACAACAGGCAACAAAGTTGTCCTATGTTAACTTTCAGCCAGGTATGGTGGTAATATACACTCACTGGCCACTTTATTAGGTACACCTTGCTAGTACCGGGTTGGACCCCCTTTTGCCTTCAGAACTGCCTTAATCCTTCGTGGCATAGATTCAACAAGGTACTGGAAACATTCCTCAGAGAGTTTGGCCCATATTGACATGATAGCATCACGCAGTTGCTGCAGATTTGTCGGCTGCACATCCATGATGCGAATCTCCCGGTCCACCACATCCCAAAGGTGCTCTATTGGATTGAGATCTGGTGACTGTGGAGGCCATTTGAGTACAACGAACTCATTGTCATGTTCAAGAAACCAGTCTGAGATGATTCGAGCTTTATGACATGGCGCGTTATCCTGTTGGAAGTAGCCATCAGAAGATGGGAACACTGTGGTCATAAAGGGATGGACATGGTCAGCAACAATACTCAGGTAGGCTGTGGCGTTGACACGATGCTCAATTGGTACTAAGGGGCCCAAAGTGTGCCAAGAAAATATCCCCCACACCATTACACCACCACCACCAGCCTGAACCGTTGATACAAGGCAGGATGGATCCATGCTTTCATGTTGTTGACACCAAATTCTGACCCTACCATCCGAATGTCGCAGCAGAAATCGAGACTCATCAGACCAGGCAACGTTTTTCCAATCTTCTATTGTCCAATTTTGGTGAGCCTGTGCGAATTGTAGCCTCAGTTTCCCGTTCTTAGCTGACAGGAGTGGCACCCGGTGTGGTCTTCTGCTGCTGTAGCCCATCTGCCTCAAGGTTCGACGTGTTGTGCGTTCAGAGATGCTCTTCTGCATACCTCGGTTGTAATGAGTGGTTATTTGAGTTATTGTTGCCTTTCTATCAGCTCGAACCAGTCTGGCCATTCTCCTCTGACCTCTGGCATCAACAAGACATTTTCGCCCACAGAACTGCCGCTCACTGGATATTTTCTCTTTTTCGGACCATTCTCTGTAAACCCTAGAGACGGTTGTGCGTGAAAATCCCAGTAGATCAGCAGTTTCTGAAATACTCAGACCAGCCCGTCTGGCACCAACAACCATGCCACGTTCAAAGTCACTTAAATCACCTTTCTTCCCCATTCTGATGCTCGGTTTGAACTGCAGCAGATCGTCTTGACCATGTCTACATGCCTAAATGCATTGAGTTGCTGCCATAAATTTGCGTTAATGAGCAGTTGGACAGGTGTGCCTAATAAATTGGCCGGTGAGTGTATATGGTATTCCTTACTGCTATTACCAGCCTATCTGTGGGGTATCTCTCCACCTACAGTTCAAATTGTTTGGTGCTGCTGTCCATTGAGCTTGCACCTTCACGTGGTAGGCACATGAACAGTAGGTCAAACTCCCCAAACAAACAAACCCACCATTGATTTAATTGCCCTACCACATACAAATATCTAACAGTTACTCCACTCTGAACAGTAAAACAAAAAAACAAAAAACAAAAAGATGAATTATTAATTGTGTAAAACTTATGCAACATTCATCATCAATATTTGGATACTTGAAATCTGCATTAACTGAAGTTAGTATCAAAATAAATTAGATGGAAGAGTCCCATGTATTATTTGAATAAAAAAGTACTTGCTCATTACCAGTATGGTATTGTATAAATTGTACAGCTTTTAGCATCTTTGTTGAGGAATTCCAACAGTTCTGGACCTGAATGTATAATCATGTTAAAGGTACACTGAGTAACTTTTTATGGCCCTTCAAACATAAAACAAACTGTTTTCTTTTACATCTTAAAGTATCTTTTCGCTCTGACAGAGCTCTTTGATACAGCTCTGTAACAGTTTTAGATGCACTTTAGAGTTATAAAACGTTTGTTTACATTTGTATTGTTTGTAAACATTAGAGCAAATCAGGCTTGTATTTTGAGTTATGGTGCAATAATAACAATTAAAAGAGCACATTGTCCATCTAGATGTCCTATTCTTCAAGAATATAGAATTATATAACCAAAATCAATACTCACAAAAGTTACTTAGTGTACTTTTTAATACCTCAACCAATGAATTGTAATCATCTCTCTCTCCTTATGTCTAGTCAAGCCATGTTGTTGAGTTAGCAGTGGAGGAGAGAGACAGGGAGCAACAAGCTGTAGACTACTTTGCCTGTCCTGAGCCTGCTATGATGCAGGTGTTTTTAAATCATCACTCCAAACAAGATGTTAAAAACCCTGTGGTGAAGAAGGTGTTCACTACTAGAGATGGCACAAGCAGGAAGTGGCTGACATATTGTAATGAACGTCACATTTTGTTTTGTTTTGTATGCCTGGCCTTCAGCAAGGCAACTGACTCCAGCATTTTCGTGACTGGGATGTCAGACTGGAGACATGTGCACCACAGAAGGGAAGAGCATGAAAAAAGCGTGGCACACAGAATTTGTGCTGAAGCTTATTTTTTAAACTGCTCAAAAGCTGACATCAACGACCTGCTGGGGGGTAGACAGCTGACAGAGCACAGAGATCAGGTCAAGAAGAGGCGCCGGGTTTTGGAACAGGTAGTGGAGGTCTGAAGTTATAGGGAAGAGGGGCCTAAGCTACAGACAGGAGGAGAACGAGGCTGCGTATACCCTGGATGACAATTGCGTTGACCATGGAAATTTTTTGGAGCTGATCATTTTATTGGGAAAATATGATGTGGGCTTGAAAGAGCATCTCAGTAATGTGTTTGAGAGGAGCAAAAAATTGCATGAGTCAACAGGATCAACAGGCAGAAGTTCCCTCATCACTCTACTGTCTAAAACGACTGTTAACTCTGTGATCGATACAATCCAGAACTTAATTCAGGAACACATCTCCACTGACATCCAGAAAGCTGGAATGTTTTCTGTCCAGCTGGATACTATGCAGGACATAATCACGCAAGAGCAATGCTCAGTCGTTTTGAGGTATGTGACTGACGTTGTCAATGAGAGGCTTGTTGCAGTGGTCCGGTGCAGCGCATCCACTGAACAGTCCTTTGTCCAGTTGCTAACAGGGGTCCTTGAGCATTTGAAACTGGACACAAGCCTGTGCATTGGGAATGCCACAGATGGGGCTTCAAACATGCAGGGGCTGTACAAAGGCTTCTCTGCACTGCTGGCATCGCAGTCCCCCAACCATGTGCATGTATGGTGCTGTGCACATGTCCTCAATTTGGTGCTGTCTGATATCACTCAAATAGTGATTGAGAGTGGATCGCTGTTTGATCTCCTCAGTGACACAGCAGTGTTCATCAGGGAGTCGTATCAGAGAGTTAACCTGTGGGAGAAGGAGAGCCATGACAAGAGGCACAGGCACATCGCTCCAACTGGAGAGACACGTTGGTGGGCCAAGCACGACGCCCTGAAGAAAATATCTGGATCATTTGGACAGCCTCGAGACGGTCTGTACATTGATGTGCTGTCCACGCTCACAGCCATACAGGAACAGAAGACAGTGAAAGGAAATGTACGCACCAAAGCCAGAGGATACAAAGAGGGCCTACTCACGTATGAGACCATACTGACAGCACAGTTATTCCTCAGGATATTTGAGCATACATCTCCACTGTCAAAATACCTGCAGACAGGCGGGATGGACATCTTCTCTGCCCATAGGATGGTCATGTCAACAGAAGATGACCTCAAACGGATGGCGAGAGATTTCCAGGCTCTCAAGGATGCTGCTGATGACTTTGTTAAATGGGCAAATGTAAAAATCGAGAAGCAGGATGAGGAGACAGACATCGAAGTGGAGGCTGCACTACCACAGAAAAGATTAAAGAAGAAGAAAGCCATTCCGGGTGAGATGGCTCAGGATGAGATATTGGTCGATGCAAAGAGAGCCTACGAGGTAGGTAAAGGTCCATAACCAAATTCTTGGGACAGCTATTGAGGCCATCCACCAAAGATTTCTGACACATGGCACTCTTTATGCAGATTTGTAATTTCTGGATCCCAGAAACTTCCCCCTGATCCAACCCAGTGCTCTCCCTAAATCTGCGCTTGCAGACCTCAGCAAGTGCCTGGTTAAATTTGACAGCAGGGCAACGGTTGACAACCTGCGGTCGGAACTGAAAAGCTTAGCAGGCCAGTGGGACAAGCTGAAAGAATCACCACTGGGTGCATATGTGACCAGGACAGTGGAAGATGGACCCGATGGAAAGGAAGAGGACATGGAAATCGTCAACAAAAGCTGTGCCTCCTGCAAAGAGTGCCCACTGTACTGCGATCAAATTCTCCAGAGATTCAGCATGCTCACAGATGCATATCACCTGCTTGGACTTGCGTACAAGTTCTTGCTGTCACTTTCAATAACCCGGGTGGCCTGCGAACGATCATTTTCAACTATGAAATACATAAAAAGCAGACTGATGAGCAGCCTGTCTGCCAGTAAATTGGAGGTCTTCATGTTGATGGCCACTGAAAAGGACGTCCTCGTGGCTTTGGACACAGACGCTGTAACTGAGGTGCAGAGAAGAGTGAGCTACTGAGGAAACTGCTGTTATCGTTAGGGGAGATGAAATTATTGATATTACAAAATTATTCATAATAATGTAGCAGCTTTTTAGACTGAAGATAATATCATCATGTGACTCATTATACCGCCCTCTCTCCCTCTCTCTCTCCCTCCCAGGATTTCCACACAGATCCATTGCTGTTGAGGGGGTTCAGAGGGCCATGCAGCCTTTTCCACTAAGTAAATATACAATACATGCAACTATCGTTCTACATTATTCTAGATTAAAGATGCCAGTACTGTGATAATTTAACTCAATGACTTATCATTCTCACCCTTCTCTCTCTGTCTCCCCTTCTTGTTCTATTAAAGGTGGCCTTGTTTGAGGAGATCTTTGCTGTCCGTTGGTGTGGAATTCACAGGCAGCATTTTGACTTGTATACTTTATACATACTTGTATACTTAAATTTGATTAAATAATTTGAAATGATACATTGACTTCTAGCAGAGCTTTTTCTTTGACAGTTACTTGTACTTCTAATTGAGTATGGAGATTGTGTACTCCACGGCCACCTCTGATCACCAGGGAGTCAGTGAGGAGCGAGTGATTACACCGGTCCACTTGCACTGGTCCACTTGTCCACAGTACATACTACTCAGCTTTGTAGTGGTTTGTGGGAATAATACAGCAGGTACGCGTATTTAAGGGGACCGTAAGGACAGTGTCCTGGTGTGTGGTGTCCGACTGATTGTGGTGGGCCTCTCTGGGCCAGTTATGCCAGGGCCAATTTTTTGTCCCAGTCCAGCCCTGGCCCCATGCCCAATCATTCAATTGTATACCTTCATGCTTGTGCCTAGTTCAGATTAAAAAACATTTTAATTGCACGTCATCTCGGGCTAGAGGTTGTCCTCCAGGGGGAACTTTGAAACAGTAGTGGAAGCTTCTTGGAACAAGTGATTCATATCGTTTGTCCAGGTGGCTATTAGTACTTTTCGATTTTCCGTGTCAACTGGACGTGTTGCGTGATGTTTGCAACACCCTTTATGTGATGAGCACCACACTGAGTCCATCCCCTGGCGGCGGTGCTTGTTGGACTGATGCGACAGTGGAGGCCGTCATTCCACTCACCTATTGCCAATAGGTAATAGGCGAGTGGAATAACGGCCTCCATCGGGGGCGTGTGCAGTATTTTCAGATGTTATATTACAGTGACTTGAAAAGACTGGCATACTCTAACTGCAACTTACTCACTTCTGCCCCTTTCGTGGCGTGAAATCCTTTTACTGTTTACTAGTAATCCTGCAGTTAAAGTCCATACTAACTGCTATTGGGACTCCTCTTGCTTTCATGGTATAGTAAAATCCTGTACTTTCCTGTTTCTATTACCAATACCATCCTTCGACTTAGAAATACAAAGATGAGTATGTCATAGGTTTTTAATTCTGCATAGACTTTGTCTGGTTCTGCATTTCACCAATACTTATTTCAATGGATTTTATTACAAAAATCATGATGGTTTGTTCTACTCAATGATAATTGGTTTTCAAGTATATCATTGATCCAAAACATATTTCAGCTTGCCTACAAGTCAGGCTCAAGTGTTGGAGATAGACGAAACACGTGTACGACTACAAGATCACTCATTGAGACTGGTAATGTTGGCGAGGTCACAGAAAATAGCATGCGCTTTGACCGCTACAAACACTATATGACCTTCTGACTCTTGACTTGTCACTATATATTTGTACTTTAAATCAAACAGAAATAAACATTAGGTTTTGTAGACACGATTTTATATATGATCTTAACGAATTCATACATTTACAGACATACATTAATATTTCTGATTTTGACTTTGAATTTTTGTGCGTTCTTGGCTTGATTTAGCTCCATATAAGCCTCATACACGCTAAGTTAAAGTTAAAAATGTGATTTTAAATGACTAGAACATAGTACACACTACTACCAAAAAAAGTGGTATTTTACCAAAAACCCAATGAACTGGTTGGCCCTCTGAATGGGGCAGTCACTATCCTATTTCTCTCTACTGCTTTTGTTTCATGTATGATTAAAACTCTCATCTATGAAAAAAAGGGCTGATATAAAGTGTAAGACTGGGGCATGCCCCCGTCGCTTGCTGTTGACCTGATCGTGAAAAACCTCATCATAAATTACAGTTTCTCGTTATTCTTCAAGTCTATAAAGTATATGTCTGTGAATGTTCTCATTCATCCAGGTCATGGTTCTCCAAAGGAGTTGAATCAAGTGCAACTGGACTTGGTATATATCTGTGAAGACGTTTCGCCTCTCATCCAAGAGGCTTCCTCACTTCGTGCCTTTCTGACTAGACGAAGCTAGTCTGATTGGCTTGGTCTAGTCAGAAAGGCACGAACTGAGGAAGCCTCTTGGATGAGAGGCGAAACGTCTTCACGGATATATACTAAGTCCAGTTGCACTTGATCTATAAAGTATAAGTACATTCAAGTCAACAAGTACATTAATTCATGCATTTGAAGTTGTTCAATAATTTAGTTAAAATAAAATTCTGGCCGTGACAGACGCCAGCAGCTTCCTGTATCAGTGTCTTATTATAATTTATATGGCATTCATACTTAGTCGTACAATGGCTTAAAGTGTGCCATTCAGCCACCTGCCTAATTTGAAGACATATCACTGCAGCCTTGACACTTTGGTGCAAGGATATGGATATTATGTAATATAAGGCACGTCTGGTTTACGACTTCCAGTCAGTAGCTGATTACTATGATGTTGCGATGCACATTACTGTACTACTGTGTGCTGTTCCCGGACCTACACCTTCTGTAGCCTCAGTGCGTGGAATTTACAAGTTGAAACTCCATATAGACAATGCAACCGCTGTCGATCAACACATCGAATTTTATCTTTTCAGATGAACTGCGACTGCAGTGAATCAGCATCCTCACACCATTTGAAATTCGCTAAAGACTCGACGAGAACATAAGCTAACACGTGGTTCAAACTTCAGAGTTGGTTCTGAGCGGTCACACATGACGTCATACGCTTCCGCAGGGCTTCACGAATGGACGTTGACATTTGAGTCTGACGACCCACATGCAGACAGGTTTTCATTCAGAATGGGGACTGTCCCGGCTAGGAGACGCTGCTGTTCATTTTAAGTTGAAACCAAATATGAGCGATCAGGTCAACAGCAAGCGACGGGGGCATGCCCCAGTCTTACACTTTTATATCACTCCTCTTTTCCGTAGATGAGAGCTTTAACCATACATGAAACAAAAGCAGTGGAGAGAAATAGGATAGTGTCGGCCCCATTCAGAGGGCCAACCACTTCATTGGGTTTTTGGTAAAATAACTGACAGTCAGCTGAAAAACACGTGCAACACAGTACAGACATGGTGCAGCATGATGTAAAACGTTCAGAAGGACAAATGATGGAGCAGATCAAACACTAGCTGATGACAGGAGAACATCCACACACTGGCCATGAAAGACAAGGACTCACTCTGAACAAACTGTCTGAAACTCACTAGAACAACATCACCTTCATGTTCTCATCTTCACACCTTCTCCTCTGCACCAGCAGGAATGAAAGTACACTGCTCAAAAAAATAAAGGGAACACATAAGCAATGCAATGTAGCTCCAAGTCAATCACACTTTGAGATATCAACCTGTCCAGTTAGGAAGCAACACTGATTTGTGAATCAATTTCACCTTTTGGTAAATTGTCTAATTTCCACCAGGTGGAAATTAGACAATTTGCAAGACAACCCCTATAAAAGGAATGGATTTGCAGGTGGTGGCCACAGACCATTTGCCTGTCCTCATCTTTTCTGGCCGATCTTTGGTTAGTTTTTCATTTTGCTAGTGCCCTCACCACTAGAGGTGGCATGAGGCGGTATCTGCAACCTACAGAAGTTGCTCAGGTAGTGCAGCTCATCCAGGATGGCACATCAATGCGTGCTGTGGCAAGAAGATTTGATGTGTCTCCCAGCACAGTGTCCAGAGCATGGAGGAGGTACCAGGAGACAGGCCAGTACACCAGGAGACGTGGAGGGGGCCGCAGGAGGACAACAACCCCGCAGCAGGACCGCTATCTGGTCCTTTGTGCAAGGAGGAACAGGAGGAGCACTGCCGGAGCCCTACAAAACGACCTTCAACAGGCCACTAATGTGCAGGTTTCTGCTCAAACAGTGAGAAACAGAATGCATGAGGATGGTATGAGGGCCCGACGTCCACAATTGGGGCCTGTGCTCACAGCCCAACACCGTGCAGCCCGATTGACCTTTGCCAGAGAACATCTTGGTTGGCAGATTCGCCATTGGCGCCCTGTGCTCTTCACAGATGAGAGCAGGTTCACACTGAACACATGTGACAGACGTGAGAGAGTCTGGAGACGCTGTGGAGAACGTTCTGCTGCCTGCAACATCCTCCAGCATGACCGGTTTGGCGGTGGGTCAGTGATGGTCTGGGGAGGCATATCCTTGGAGGGCCGCACAGACCTCTACGTGCTAGCCAGAGGTACCATGACTGCCATTAGGTACCGGGATGAGATCCTCAGACCCATTGCCAGACCATATGCTGGTGCAGTGGGCCCTGGGTTCCTGCTCATGCATGACAATGCTCGTCCTCATGTGGCCAGAGTGTGTCAGCAGTTCCTGTATGTCGAGGGCATTGATGCTATGGACTGGCCTGCACGTTCCCCAGACCTGAATCCAATCGAGCACCTCTGGGACATCATGTCTCGTACCATCCGCCAACGCGATGTCGCACCACAGACTGTCCAGGAGTTGACCGATGCCCCGATCCAGGTCTGGGAGGAGATCCCTCAGGAGACCATCCGTCGTCTCATGAGGAGCATGCCCAGACGTTGTAGGGAGTGCATACAGGCACGTGGAGGCCACACACACTACTGAGCCTCATTTTGAATCGTCTTGAGGAATTTCCACAGAAGTTGGATCAGCCTATGTTCTCATTTTCCACTTTGATTTTGAGTATGATTCTGAATCCAGACCTTAATGGGCTAATGATTTTGATTTCCATTGATCATTCTTAGGTTATTTTGCTCTAAACACATTCCTCTGTCTGATAAATAAAGATTTTCAGCTGAAATATTTCATTCATCGAGGTCTATATTGTGTTTTTAGGTGTTCCCTTTATTTTTTTGAGCAGTATAGATGTTTATGGTGCAGCGATGAGAGTAATAACATGCCAAATGAAAAGCATTACCAGCTATCTATTATAATGAAGCTCCTTTAGACAAACAACACGACTCTATTCTATTCTACTTTATTCTATTGTAAGAATCATGTGAAAAGCTGCAGGATTAAAAGTGACTTGTATAACTTTAATAACTTGGTTCTACCTGCTGAAAAACTCCCTGATCTCATTTCCCACATAACACAAACACCTCGGACCCAACTACACCTGTGTGTGTGTGTGTGTGTGTGTGTGTGTGTGTGTGTGTGTGTGTGTGTGTGTGTGTGTGTGTGTACAGAGTGATCTATCATGTCAGCAGGTGTGTTTGGGCAGGAGTGTGAGTGTTCCTCCAGGACACAGGAGGCGTCTCTACCTCCTCCATCTAACACACACACACTGAGGAGCGACGTGACCACACCCTAAACCCAACATGGAGAGGGTCAGTGAATGTGGAGGTGAAGGTGTGGAGGTGTGTCAGGGTGTCAGAGGAGACTCTGTAGAAGGACAGAGTTCCAGCAGACCGGTCCAGATACACTCCTACTCTGTCAGAGGAGGAGGGGGAGATACTTATCTTTGTGTCTCTATTATTATGACAGGCAGTGTATCTATCACTAGTACAGTACAGACTCCAGGACTTTTCATTATATCCAAGATGACAGTCTTTACCTCCTCCTCTTCTTGTGATTCCTCTGTAAGTCACTCCTATATGAACAAGTCCTTCCCACTGTACCTCCATGTAACAGCGGTCAGTCAGACTCTCTCTACTTAGAACCTGTGTCCAGAAGTCAAATCTGTCTGGATGATCAGGATACGACTGCTCCTCCTTCACCCATGTCACCTTTCTGTAGTTCTCAGACAGAAGGAGGCGTCTGTGTGCTGTGTTTGGGTCCAGTGTGAGTTCACAGGCATCTGATGGAGACAACAAGACACAATACAGCAGCGGGTGTTGATCTAATATTCCTCTTCTGTTTGTTTTGTGTTGATTTAGTCACAGGTTGGAGCTCATCTATCAATATGTTCATGAATGTGTAGGTGTCCTCGTGTACTGTATTTGTTTTGCCACATGTTCCGCACGTGCATCTTGTTTAAAACGCAGCTTCTACTAAACGTGATAAGAGCTCTATAAGACAACTGGACATGTCTATTTCAACTGAACAGTTTGACATTAACACATTATTTTAACTGTTTACACAAATAATCAAAGCACTCTTTGTTATTGTATTCCTGCTGAGTGTTTCTGTGTGTACACGCATCATAATAAATAATGTCACTCATAATAAATAATAAACATAATAATAATCAGAATAAATAATAATCATAATAATCAGAATAAATAATAATCATAACAAATAATGTGAAATATAATAAATAATGTGAAATATAATAAATCATCCATCCATTATCTTGACCGCTTATCCTGCTCTCAGGTTCGCGGGACTCTGGAGACTATCCCAGCAGCCAATGGGCAGCAGGCAGGGAGACACCCTGGACAGGCCGCCAGGCCATCACAGGGCTGAGAGACAGACACACACACACACACACACACACACACACACTCCTAGGGACAGCTTAGTACGGCCAAGTCACCTGACCTACATGTCTTAGGACTGTGGGAGGAAACCGGAGCCCCTGGAGGAAACCCACACAGACAACATGCAAACTCCACACAGGACGACCCAGGACCACCACCAAGGTTGGACTACCGCGGGGCTTGAACCCAGAACCTTCTTGCTGTGAGGCAACCGTGCTAACCACTGCACCACCGTGCCGCCATAATACTAAATAATGTGAATCATAATAAATAATGTGAATTATAATAAGTAATGTGAATTATAATAAATAACATGAATTATAATAATGTGAATTATAAAAAATAATGTGAATCATAATAATGTGAATTATAATAAATAATATGAATTATAATGTGAATTATAATAAATAATGTGAATCATAATAAATAATGAGAATTATAATAAATAATATGAATCATAATTAATAATGTGAATTATAATAAATATGAATCATAATAATGTGAATTATAATAAATAATATGAATCATAATAAATTATGTGAATTATAATAAATAGTGAATTATAATAATGTAAATCATAATAATGTGAATTATAATAAATAACATGAATTATAATGTGAATCGTAATACATATGAATTATAGTAAATAATGTGAATTATAATAAATAACGTGAATCATAATAAATAGTGAATTAAAATAATGTGAATCATAATAAATAATATGAATTATAATAAATAATATGAATCATAATAAATTATATGAACTATAATAAATAATGTGAATCATAATAAATAATATGAATCATAATAAATAATGTGTTTAGCGAGAGTCTACTACTCTACTACTTTCGGCTGCTCCCGTTAGGGGTCGCCACAGCAGATCATCCGTTTCCATTTCTTCCTGTCTTCTGCGTCTTCCTCTGTCACATCAGCCACCTGCATGTCTTCCCTCACCACATCCATAAACCTCCTCTTTGGCCTTCCTCTTCTCCTCTTCCCTGGCAGCTCCATATTCAGCATCCTTCTCCCAATATACTCAGCATCTCTCCTCCACACATGTCCAAGCCATCTCAATCTTGCCTCTCTTGCTTTGTCTCCAAACCGTCCAACCTGAGCGGTCCCTCTAATATAATCGTTCCTAATCCTGTCCTTCTTCGTTACTCCCAGTGAAAATCTTAGCATCTTCAACTCTGCCACCTCCAGCACAGCCTCCTGTCTTTTCGTCAGTGCCACTGTCTCCAAACCATATAACATAGCTGGTCTCACAACCATCTTGTAAACTTTCCCTTTAACTCTTGCTGGTACCCTTCTGTCGCAAATCACTCCTGACACACTTCTCCACCCACTCCAACCTGCCTGCACTCTCTTCTTCACCTCTCTACTGCACTCCCCGTTACTTTGGACAGCTGACCCCAAGTATTTAAACTCAGATGCCTTTGTCACCTCCACTCCTTGCATCCTGACCATTCCACTGTCCTCTCTCTCATTCACGCATAGGTATTCCGTCTTGCTCCTACTGACTTTCATTCCTCTTCTCTCCAGTGCATACCTCCACCTCTCCAGGCTCTCCTCGACCTGCACCCTACTCTCGCTACGGATCACAATGTCATCCGCGAACATCATCGTCCATGGAGACTCCTGCCTGATCTTGTCCGTCAACCTGTCCATCACCATTGCAAACAAGAAAGGGCTAAGAGCCGATCCTTGATGTAATCCCACCTCCACCTTGAACCCATCTGTCATTCCAACCGCACACCTCACCATTGTCACACTTCCCTCATACGTATCCTGCACCACTCCTACATACTTCTCTGCAACTCCTGACTTCCTCATACAATACCACACCTCCTCTCTCGGCACTCTGTCATAAGCTTTCTCTAAATCTACAAAGACACAATGCAACTCTTTCTGGCCTTCTCTATACTTCTCAATCAACATTCTCAAAGCAAACATCGCATCTGTGGTGCTCTTTCGTGGCATGAAACCATACTGCTGCTCGCTGATCGTCACCTCTCCTCTTAACCTAGCTTCTATTACTCTTTCCCAAATCTTCATGCTGTGGCTGATCAACTTTATACCTCTGTAGTTGTTACAGTTCTGCACATCGCCCTTGTTCTTGAAAATCGGTACCAGTATGCTTCTTCTCCACTCCTCAGGCATCCTCTCACTTTCCAGGATTGTGTTAAACAATCTAGTTAGAAACTCCACTGCCATCTCTCCTAAACATCTCCATGCCTCCACAGGTATGTCATCAGGACCAACTGCCTTTCCATTCTTCATCCTCTTCATAGCTGCCCTCACTTCCTCCTTGCTAATCCGCTGAACTTCCTGATTCACTATCCCTACATCATCCAACCTTCTCTCTCTCTCATTTTCTTCATTCATCAGCCCCTCAAAGTATTCCTTCCACCTTCTTAGCACACTCTCCTCGCTTGTCAGCACATTTCCATCTCTATCCTTGATCGCCCTAACTTGCTGCACATCCTTTGCAGCTTGGTCCCTCTGTCTAGCCAATCGGTACAAGTCCTTTTCTCCTTCCTTAGTGTCTAACCTGTCATACAATTCACCATACGCCTTTTCCTTTGCCTTTGCCACCTCTCTCTTTGCTTTACGCTGCATCTCCTTGTACTCCTGTCTACTTTCTTCATCTCTCTGACTATCCCACTTCTTCTTTGCCAACCTTTTCCTCTGTATAATTTGCTGTACTTCCTCATTCCACCACCAAGTCTCCTTGTCTTCCTTCCTCTGTCCTGATGACACACCAAGTACCTTCCTAGCTGTCTCCCTCACTATTTCTGCAGTGGTTTTCCAGCCATCTGGCAACTCTTCACTACCACCCAGTGCCTGTCTTAACTCCTGACTGAACTCCACACAACAGTCTTCCTTCTTCAACTTCCACCATTTAATCTTCGGCTGTGTCTTCACTCGCTTCCTCTTCTTGGTCTCCAAAGTCATCCTACAGACCACCATCCGATGCTGCCTGGCTACGCTCTCCCCTGTCACCACCTTGCAGTCTCCAATCCCTTTTAGATGGTGCCTTCTACATAAGATATAGTCCACCTGTGTGCACTTTCCTCCACTCTTGTACGTCACCCTGTGTTCCTCCCTCTTCTTGAAATATGTATTCACCACAGCCATTTCCATCCTTTTCGCAAAATCGACCACCATCTGTCCTTCCACATTTCTCTTCTTGACTCCATACTTTCCCATCACCTCCTCATCACCTCTGTTCCCTTCACCAACATGTCCATTGAAGTCCGCTCCAATCACCACTCTCTCCTCCTTGGGTACCCTCTCCACCATGTCGTCCAACTCATTCCAGAATTCTTCTTTTTCATCCATCTCACACCCAACTTGCGGGGCATATGCGCTGATAACATTCAGCAATAAACCTTCAATTTCCAGCTTCATACTCATCACTCTGTCTGACACTCTCTTCACCTCCAGCACGCCCTTGACATACTCTTCCTTCAGAATTACCCCTACCCCATTTCTCCTCCCATTCACACCATGGTAGAAGAGTTTGAACCCACCTCCGATACTCCTGGCCTTACTCCCCTTCCACCTGGTCTCTTGCACACACAGTATGCCTACCTTTCTTCTTTCCATCATGTCAGCCAGCTCTCTCCCTTTACCAGTCATAGTGCCAACATTCAAAGTTCCAACTCTCACCTCCACATGCCTACCCTTCCTCCTCTCTAGCTGCCTCTGGACATGCTTTCCTCCTCTCCTTCTCCTTCGCCCAACAGTAGCATAGTTTCCACCGACACCCTGCTGGTTAATAGTACCGGTGGCGGTCGTTGGTAACCCGGGCCTCGACCGATCCGGTATGTAAGTCTTATTTATGATCCGCATATTTGATTTGGCAAAGATTTTACGCCGGATGCCCTTCCTGACGCAACCCTCCCCATTTGTCCGGGCTTGGGACCGGCACTAAGGATGCACTGGCTTGTGCATCCTCAGTGGCTGGGTTGTGTTTAGCGAGAGTGTAGATTAAAATATCTTCTCTGACAAATACCCAGACTGGTCATAAAAACATTGTGTACAGTCAGTACAATGTACTGGTTGTGACTGGAAGTGGTGCAGAACATCTTCTCTTGTTGTCTTCAGAGACCAGATTGTCTCAAGTGTACTTGAGTTCCTAAAAGGACAATATCGGACTTACTCTAACCTCAATATTTGCAAAAGTAATTAAAAAAACAGCACCAACAGCCTTGTGATGACCTGGCGGCCTGTCCAGGATGTTTCCCCGCCTGCAACCCAATAGCTGCTGGGATAGGCTCCAGAGTCCCGCGACACTGAGAGCAGGATAAGTGGATCGGATAATGGATGGATGGATGGATGGATTTATTTGTCACATCCCTGCCTGGTCAGCCCCTCCCTCGTCAGGCCGCTCCCACTGCCTTACCTAGCTCATCTGGTTCATCGACCTCACCTGGAGCTCTCCAGAGCTCACACCTGACCTGCATCTCCATGATGATGCCAGATCGTCCTACCACTACAAGTGTTTTGACCTCCCTGCCATTGCCTGGACCACACCTGTACACTTACCACGACCCTGCCAAGACCACCGCCAGTGCGGGAACCACGACCCTGCCATGCCCACCGCCTGTACGAGAGCCTTGTCCCTGCCTAAACCCGGCAGACAATAAACGTGCCTCTTCGCCCCCCCCCCCATCCTGTGTCTCGTTCTGATTTTGGGGCCTACACCTGTTATCCCTGACAGAACGATCTGGCCAACATGGACCCAGCAGACGTTGAGGCATTATGTGCTGCCATAGCCGGCCAAGGAACCCTGATCAGGAGACATGACACCACCCTGCAGGATGCTGCCTCCTCTATATGCAAGCCCTCTCTGCCAGCGTGGGAACCCTCACCACTCGAGCGGCCCTAACAAACCAAGGCCTACAGGGCCTAACCCAGCAATTCATGCAGTTTCATGGCTCAACTAAACCCGCTACTACAGCAAAACCCGGCCCAGGCCCCAGTCCAAGCCCCAGAACCTAGTCATGCCCCTGTACAGCCCAGGTGGGAACCTAGCATCCCCAACCCCAGCGGCCCTCTCGCCACAGCGGTGCTGTCGGCGTTGTCCTTCTGCCCATCCACCGGAGAGGCCCTGCATCCTGGTCAGCTCCCGATTGGTCCCAGCCGTCATGCCGCCTGCCTGGAATCCCTGGCCCCATTCGTTTTTCCCGCAGCCGCCACACCACCTCCGAGATCTGAATCCCCCGCGGCTGCCACACCGCCTTCGAGGTCTGTATCCCCCGCGGCTGCCGCGCCGCCCCCTAGGTCTGTATCCCCCGCGACCATCCCGCTGCCGCTGAGGTCTGTATCCTGCGCGGCTGCTGCGCCGCCCCCTAGGTCTGTATCCCCCGCGACCATCCCGCTGCCGCTGAGGTCTGTATCCTGCGCGGCTGCTGCGCCGCGTCCGAGGTCTGTATCCGCCGCTGCTGCCACGCCGCGTCCGAGGTCTGTCTCCCCCGCGACCATCCCGCTGCCGCTGAGGTCTGTATCCTGTGCGGCTGCTGCGCCGCGTCCGAGGTCTGTATCCCCCGCGGCTGCCACGCCACGTCCGAGGTCTGTCTCCCCCGCGGCCAGCCGCCGCCACCTCCGAAGTATGGTTGCCCTGCGGCCGTCCCACTGCCTGCAAGCTCAGTCCGCCCCACCGGAACAGGACACAGCTGAACCAGCGCCAATGCTCCCTTCTGCATGCAAGGTGGGCACGCTCACCTTGAGAGGTTGGATTGGTGAGGGACGCCCAGAGGACTCAGCCCAACCCAGGTAACGGTCCTTCTAACCGTCTCTTTGTGCCTGACCAGGTCCGTACCCAGGTTCTCCAGTGGGCTTACACCTCTCAGTTCGCCTGTCACCCTGGAAACAACCGTACCCTGTTTAAGCGCCGGTTCTGGTGGCCCACCTTCTCTTCAGACACCCACGACTACGTCCAGGCCTGCACGGTGTGCGCTCGAAGCAAGTCTTCTCACCTACCCGCCTCTGATCTCCTACGAACCCTGCCTGTTCCTAGTGTGGGGGGGGGGGTCTTGTCACGTCCCTGCCTCATCAGCCCCTCCCTCATTAGGCCTCTTCCACTGCCTTACCTAGCTCATCTGGTTCATCGATCTCACCTGAATCTCACACCTGACCTGCATCTTCAATCAGGCCGATCAACCCGTCTCGGCCAGGATAAGAAGACGCTCTGCTCTCCAGACGATGCCAGATCGTCGCACCACTTCAAGTGTTTTGACCTCCCTGCCATTGTCTGGACCACGCCTGTACGAGTACCATGACCCTTACAAGATCACCGCCTGTACGAGAACCACGAGACTGCCAAGCCCACCGCCTTTTGACCTCCCTGCCATTGCCTGTATGAGTACCACGGACCTGCCAAGCCCACTGCCTTTTGACCTCCCTGCCATTACCTGCACCACGCCTGTACGAGTACCATGACCGTGCCAAGCCCACCGCCGGTACGAGAGCCATGCCCCTGCTAAGCCCACCGCCTGTCCGACAGCCTCGTCCCTGCCTAAACCCGGCATATAATAAACGTTCCTCTTTGGCTCTTTAATTACACAAACACTTACAAATAGCAGGTACAGACAAAGGGGAGAGCTCACAACAGGATGTGGCACTTCCGGTGACCAGGAGTCTTCGTGAGTGCGTGAAACGATCTGATAGGGAACCCAGGAAACCAGGGGTAATATATACCTAGCGGGGCCAATCAGGGAGACTGGACGCAGGTACCGTATGGCCAATTGGAGAAAGGGGAGGGAGACTGGGCACAGGTGTGCCGAAACCCCAATCAGAGGATGGGGACGGGCGAGTCCCGACGACCCAGACCACACATTCATGACAGGACACCCCCAAGGGACGGATTCCAGACGTCCCAAAAAAACAACCAAGAACACCCAAGAAGGATGGACATAAGAGGGTCTGGGAGGGCCTCGGGACCCAGTGGTCAGGGAGAGGATGAATGGGGCCCGGGATCTCAGGTGATGGCCCGAGGGCTGGACCGATGGATGCAACTGTTCCGGAGGGGGACCAGGACGCAGGACCAAGGGGCAGAGCAGCTTTGGCAGATGGGCAGATGGATGACCCAGAGGCCGACGACGCCGACAAGACCGAGGCGGCCAGCAGAGGCCTCTGAGGTAGTTAAAAAGCTCCTCAGTGGCAAGGTGCCAGGTGTGTATGAGATTTGCCCCGATTCTGTTTGTGATATTCATGGACAGGATCTCAAGGTGCAGCCAATGTGAGCAGTGTGTCCGTTTTGGGAACCTCAGAAATGCATCTCTGCTCTTAGCAGATGATGTGATTTTGTTGGCTTCATCAGAATGCAACCTCCAGCGTGCACTGGGGCGGTTTGCAGCTGAGAGTGAAATGGCCGGGATGAGAGTCAGCACCTCCAAGTCTGAGGTCATGGATCACTACCGGAAAATGGTGAATTGCTCCCTTCAGGTTGGGGATGAGTTGTTGCCTCAAGTGAAGGAGTTCAAGTGTCTCGGGGTCTTGTCCACGAATGAGGGTAGGATGGAGCGGGAGATTGACAGGTGGATTGGTGCAGCATCAGCAGTAATGCAGACGTTGTACCGGACCGTTGTGGTGAAGAAGGAGCTGAGCCGGAAGTCAAAGTTCTCAATTTACCAGTCAGTCTTCGTTCCAACCCTCACCTATGGCCATGAGCTTTGGGTAATGACTGAAAGGGTGAGATCGCGGATACAAGCGGCTGAAATAAGTTTCGTCCGTAGGGTGTCTGGGCTCAGCCTGAAGAGCTCGGATATCCGGAGGTAGCTTGGAGTAGAGCCACTGCTCCTTCGCGTCAAAAGGAGCCAGCTGAGGTGGTTCGGGCATCTGATTGGGATGCCTCCTGGGCGCCTTCTTTTGGAGGTTTACCGGGCACGGCCAACTGGGAGGAGACCCTGGGGTAGACTCCGAACTCGCCGCAGGGACTACTTGTCCAATTTGGCCTGGGAACACCTTGGGATCTCCCAGAAGGAGCTGGAGGGCGTTGCCGGGTAAAGGGACGTCTGGAGTGCCCTACTTAGCTAGCTGCCACCACCGCGGCCCGACCCCGGAGAAGTGGCTGATGATGGATGAATGAATTAATATTAGCCCTAACAGAATAGTAATATTAGTCTTAATAGAGTCTCAATAGAGTCTTAATAGACTTTAACAGCGGGGCTCTGGGGAATCAGAATCAACTCAAAAGTCTCTCGTCATTCCCAGGAGGAAAAAAATCAAAAATGCGTCCTGTCCCTGAAAAGACGCTCTTGTCAAATCCTCTACAACACAAGGTGGGCCCATTTAACACGGGGACTTTACAGTATTGTGTCCCTTTAAATCTTCTTTTTCACTAATTAAATGAATATTACACAGGAAACAATCACAGGAAGTGTTTCCAGTCGTCTGTTAATCATTCTAAACATTTTATCTCACTTCAGTATTGTTAGCTAACATGTTTTCTCAAGTCTTTTGTTCATCTTTCTTCATATGTCCATATTAGAGGACAGAGTCTGTTCAAATAAGACTATTTCATGAATAAAAGTGAAGGTTCCTGCATAAAGGTGGCGCTGTGGAGGCTCCACACATCTTAGGTGTGGTCTCAGGTCTTCATACATTTCTGTCAGATGTGTGAAAACGGTGATAAATCCACTTTTCATGTAGAACCACACACACATTAGTGTTGAAGTTCCTTGATAATGAGACCTAATGACTGTTAATCTCTCAGCAGTGTGATGAAGACCCATCATGTCAACCTTCATCTTCCTCCCCAGCAGGGTGTGAATGAATGGATGTCCCACACTGTTGTGTGGACCCACTCTCCATCTAAACAGCTGAATGTGATCTGCTTTGTTCTCATGAAGAAACTAAACACAACTTACACTTCCTCAGACCTGGCTCCAACCAGCACCCTCCAGCATGGTCCAGCCTGGGGGTGGAGGAGAGACACAGTCACACCAGCACCTCCTCCATCTAATACACCTCCACCCAGTATCAGTCCTGTCCTGTTACAGAAGAACCAGTCTGATCCAGCATCAGAGTAGGAGGAGACATCCTTGTAGAAGACATGATGAGTGAGGGTCATCCAGCCGGTCCATACCTGAGAGAGTCCAGTCTGCAGTGTGGATCCTCCAGTCCAGCAGAGAGCAGCTCCCCTCCTGAGTCTCCTGGCTGGTTGTAGCTCAGGTCCAGCTCTCTCAGATGGGACGGGTTGGAGCTCAGAGCTGAGATCAGAGAAGAAACACCTTCCTCTGAGACCAGACAGCCCGACAACCTGAACACACACACACACACGCACACACACGCACACACACACACACACACACACACACACACACACACACACACACACACACACACACACACACACACACACACACACACACACACACACACACACACATTAATGATGGATTACATTTATACAGCACTTTATCTGGACAGCCAAAGCGCTTCACATTGAAGGGGAAAACTCACCTCAACCACCACCAATGTGTAGCACCACCTGGGTGGTGCACGGCAGCCATTTTGCACTTCCTCCGTTTATTCCCCAGTGTCTAATATTAGTATCTCTCTTTTTCCTCCCAAGACTCTCCCTCCGCGACTTCCACGGCTCCCCGCGTCTCCCTCGTCCCCAGCGACCGTCACGTTTTTCCCCGGACCTCTCCAGCGATCTCCCCAGTGTCCCTCTACCTGGACCCCTCATTTCGGACTTGACCTTCTGGATCTTGGACCCGGACTTCCTCGGACAACCCCTTTTGGCATCACGGACAGGACTTGCTTGCCAGGTGCACGCACATTATTCAACACTTCCTTGTCATTTACATACCGCACCACACATAGGCTAAAAATACTCACACATAGTTATATATGCAAACCACTGGACACCACACATAGTTTATTCACACATCCCACTAACAGAACGTTTTTGTACCATACATTCCCCCCACTCTATTCCATTTATTATTTAGTGGCAGTATTTGTTATCTCCCTTCCTTGTTAATCCCCTCCCCCAATAAAACCGCCTTTTGGATTTTGAACTGTCATCCTGTGTCTGCCTGCCTTGGGTTTCGCCACACGGGTCGGGTTCTGGTTCATGAGCATAACACAGATGTTAGTGTCCATGGACCACTGGTTATTTGGTAAACTGTACGGGTCACTGTCAAGTCCAACTTCCTTTAATCTAAGCAGATAATCTTGCATTATAATCCCGGTTTCACTGTTTCCCCTACCAGAAGCAGCCATGTTGTGGAATGTTTTACCATTCACTGCGACTGAGGGGGCGTGTCCCAGTGGGAACGTGACGTCAATGCATATCCTCTATAGGGAAGAAGGCAAGACCACTTTCGGACTTGTGCGAGTAAGTCTTATTTATCTTCATTAACATTCAGGACTCATTGCAGAATAGAGACAACTTAAACTGTGTTAATGTTATGCTAACGTTGACCTTATGGAGCTAGCTATGACGCTAACTTGTATGACGCTAACTATGGAGCTAGCTATGAAGATAACCTAGTTTACACAAGCTATGTATAGACTCCTATCCATTATGAAGTAGGCTAATTTCATGCTTTGTTTTTTGCAGTTTGGATGAAAGCAAAGGCTGTGGGGTCGACCTACAGAAATGAAAAGCAGGCCAGGACCTTCATGGGATACATCGCAGCAATGGAGAGGCAGAAAAATGGAGGTGGCATTGAGAGAGCAAAGTTTCTGTCTCTTCTGGCATATGGCTCAACTGATAGTGCCATGAAGGAGGAGGAGCTGGTCTATCTTTGCTACTGAAATGAAGGGAAAATCGAATCAACATTTGTGGGCATCCAGACGGTGGAGAAGGCAGATGCAGCAAATGTCACAACAGCCATCAACAGCATGATGGAGAAGGTGTCCTCAGATTGGGACAGAAAGCTTGTTGCTGTGGCCACGGATTGGGCAGCGGTAATGACAGGAGCCCAGAATGGTGTCGTCAGTCGCCTTTAGCAGGAACGGTGTCGGTACTTGATCTACTCACCCTACAGGATGTGCGACCACAGATGACATCACTACATGCATTATGATCGGGTACGGGCTAGTTCAGTTTAGGAACAGAGGGAAACAGTAGATTGATGTTAGACGCTGCTCGGGCCTTCGGCCCTCGTGCGCGTTTGCTCGTCCAGGGGTCCTGAGCCTGCGGCCTCACTCCTTAGAGGCAGCTCGGGCCTGCGGCCTCGCAACTTTACTAACCAACTCCATGTCAACGTGGATTGTAAAAACACAGCTAAATAACTATATAGCTAGCATTAAACAATGCTAGCTAGCAACGTAATCTGTGACATCATATGTAGTCGAAGGACCCCGAGTCGATATTGTACCAGAGCAGAAATGGAACCCACACCGGCAGTACATTGTTGGCATACACTGCATGGCAAACCAACTTGAATTGGCCTTCGGAGATGCCATCCGCAGCAACAATCTATACCAGAGGGTTGAAGACCTAAGTGGGCTGTACACGTTCTATCACGTCAGCCCACTGAACAGAGCTAACTTGATCAGCAGCTTCCACATTCTCTGCCATACACCACTGGTGCCTACCCGAATCGATGGCATCCGCAGGGTAGGGCCAGTATTGGTTGTGGTTGCTATAGTTACCAAGCCTCCCTTCCGGTCTGCCTGTGGTGCAGGCTCTGTTGTTTTTCCTGTTTTAACTAAATGGCTGCCGCCGCACGTTTCTATCTGCATTGTGTGATTCATTGATGTCGTCTCTCATTACTGGCGTGGTGGCAGCGCTTACCAGACTTACGTCCCGAGGACTGATATTTACCGAATTAATCGCGGTAGCCCTTCCAGGGGAATCACAGGGTAGTTACGTCTACCACCAGACGCAGCTGGGCTAGCTCAGACACAGTTGTGCTAGCTAAGTTGGCAGCATGGCGACACACAGAGCACCGAAGCAGTGGTGTTTAACAAAGACCGAGACGGTGAACTCTTTTGAGAGCTAATGTTGGGACAGATAGCCAATTATTGTCCTGTAATCTCTCGTCACAGCATAGTCAGAAACTCCACATCTATTGACAGCATATGGAAAGCTATTCGTCTACATTACAGCTTTCAGTGCACCGGGGCTGTGTCTGAACTCCCCAAGTCAAAGCAATCCACCCCTGTCCGGACAAGGAGGTCATGTCCCCTTTGTAAATGTGCCGGCAGGCCTGATAATCACTTCCTCAGCAAATGTTCCTTTCTGCCCCCCCAAGATAAAATGTACATGGCAAAGTCGCGCCAGGTTTTGGGAGTGCAGGTCGAGACTGATGATGAGGTAGAGGAGTGTGTTAGTGGGGAGCCAGCGTCATCTAGTGGTGTGAAACGTGTAAACAGTCCCCTTACCTTGATGCCTTCCATGGACACTGACCTGTGCGTCTCACCGTTGATAGTGGGGCAACAGGCAACATGATGAGGGCCTCATGCGCGACCAGGCTGGGCGTCACTATCACAGGAAGTACGCAGTCCGCATTCTAAGCAGATGGCTCGTCCCTTGTGAAAGTATTGGGAGAGACACGGACACACTTCCAGAGAGATGGCCATGACCTCTATTTTGAGGGCCTCGTCATTGAGAATCTCGACTCTGACATCCTGGCTGGAATTTCCTTTATGGAAAAGAACGACGTCTCCATCAGACCAGCCAAACACCAAATCAGCTTGGGCGAGGATACATATACTGCTACGGCACCCTACAAACACCAATGGTCAGGCATGCCGTACGACGCGCACGTGCTCCGCACTCAGGATAAATCTACTGTGTGGCCAGGGGAGTACATCGAGCTCGAGCTGCCTCTTGAGATGTGCAATGTGGACTGTGAACTGACTGTTGAACCACATGTCGATGTCTCATGTGACCAGTCTGACACACAGCAGTGTCCTGCCCCAACTTTGCTACGGGGTGTGTCCGGGAAGATCCACGAGCTGCGGCTGGTCCAGAAAAGCCACCACCTATGCCGTGTCTGCGCCACATATGTCCTGTCACTCAGTGACGCCGCTGTGCCAGCTGATCCCCCCAATCCGGCCCCGGCGACCATGTCAGCCTTGTCCTCTGACCTTGTCACTCTGGGTCCAGATAACATCATGCCTGCTGACATCAGAGATGAGTTCCGCGCCCTGCATAGAGAGTTTGATGTAGTGTTTGATCCCCACTTTGAAGGATATAACGGCGTTGTGGGTCCGTTCCAGGCCAGGGTGAACATGGGACCTGTCCTACCTCTGCCCTTCATCAACAGGTCGGCCTGGCTTTCCATACAAGCAGAGTGCGCTGACCTCAGATGGAGTCTCATCGATGACGAGCGCAGAGACACTATCAGGGACGCTTTAACCCACTTATGTGTGGGTCTGTGCCCTCTCGACGGTCCCTTTGCTTTGATCAGGACTGACCCTGCCCCTGGTTTTGCTGCATTGGCAGGGGATGGGGCCCTCGCTATGCACAGACTAGTTGTTGAGGTGGGCAACGCCAAGAATGTCAATAAGAACCCAGTGGCGGAGAAGGCTGTTCAAGAGATTCAGGGGGAGATTCTTCGTCTCGATTCTAACTGTAGGGCTGTTACTCCCCTGTTACTCTCTGTTGCTACGGCCAACCTGAACAGTCGTGTTAGGTCGCGTGGATTGTCTGCCCGTGAAATGCTGCTTCAGCGGGACCAGTTCTCCCGTAGGCAGTTGCCTGTGGTCGACCAGGACCTCATCTTGAAACAACACTCGGAGCGTGTCACCAACCATCCGTACAGCATGAAGTCAAAGGTGCCCTCTGGTCGTGTGGCCGTGCGTCCCGCCATTCGACCTGGTGAACTGGTGTACCTGTATGGTGACTGGAATAAGTCAAAGGCCCGTGACAGGTACCTCGTCACGAGCGTGGATGGCTCATGGTGCAATATCCAGAAGTTCACGGGGTCTCAACTCCATCGCACCTCCTACAGGGTCAGGCTGGGTGACTGCTACAAAGTGGAAGGTCCCTCTATGGCCTGTGAACCCCTCGCAGACGATTTCACGTCTGATGAGGACTTGGACAACCCTGCCCCGCACTGCCCTGACATACCGCCAGCCATTGCCGAGCCCCCACCCGCACCTTGCCTGCCTTGTGATAACGATATGAGGCTGGGGGATGTGACTGGGCCTCCAGTCGAGGTCGAGCCTGGGGGGAGCTCCCCTGGTGAGTGTGTGCCTGCTCTTGCACCTGATGCTGCACCTCGACGCTCGGCGCGTCTCCGGCGCTTGCCACGGCATTTAGAGGACTTTGAACTTTAGGCCAGTTGTTTGTGTGTACTGGTGATAATGTTTTGTCTTACCTTACAGGCCTAGTTATATAGCCTGAGCTGTGATGTTGCCTGGCGCTCTGTGTTGTTATTGTTGTACTGTGAGTAGGGGGGGGGGTCTTTTTGGAAAAAAAGGGGTGACGCCAGTATTGGTTGTGGTTGCTATAGTTTCCAAGCCTCCCTTCCGGTCTGCCTGTGTTGTAGTCTCTGTTGTTCTTCCTGTTTTAACTAAATGGCTGCCGCGGCACGTTTCCATCTGCGTTGTGTGATTCATTGATGTTGTCTCTCATTACTGGCGTAGGGCACCTGCTTCGTGCGCTGGACCACTTCTTACAGGGTTACAAAGGAATCATTCAGTACCTGGAACAGGTAGTGTCTCTAGTTTGCCTTACTACACCAAAGTAATTTGTCAATGTGTGTTTTGTCAAAATAATGAAAATATTAATGTAATACAGTAAAAATTTTAATTTAATATGGACTTGTTGATGGAACTATGAAAATGTGCCATTATAGAATAGGTAATATAGTTATTTGAAAAGAAGTAACTGGCTAATTGCATTTGTCTGTGTTTTCTAATGTATTTCAGATTCAATCTCCTGATGCTCAAGGTGGCAGGGCTGTCCAGCAGGCCAAAGCAAGGAGGTTCTTCAGCACCGCCAGGGAGACTGTTGTGGTCCAGTTCTGTGGTTTCCTCCATGACATGCTCACCTATCTGAGCAACCTCTCCGCCTGTCTGCAAAGGTCAGCTGTCACCACTGCAGAGGCCCGCTACTCAGGCTGTGATACTGAAGTACAAAACAAGGTATGACCATCCTAAAGACCAACTTCTATCTAGAGCCCCAGACCCTTAAGAAGACCAGCTGGTGTGACATCAACAGCAGTCTTCAGTCCTCATGCCCAGACATTCTGGCTTTGGTAGACCTGGTGCTGTCCCTGCCTGCCCCCACAGCAGAGTGTGAGCGGGGTTTCAATGTAAGGAAGCAGGTGAAGACAGACTGGCGCCCTCTCAGACCTACTCCTGGTTCAGCTGTCTTCTCCAAGCATACAGGACTACAACCCCACCTGTGCTGTGGAGCTGTGGCACCAGGAGTCCATAAGCAGCAGAAGACCAGACTTCATGGACAAAAATAAGATGGGGGGGGGGGACTGAAAGGGAGGAGTCTAGTGAGGACGACTGACTCGGGGTGGGACCCATACTTTGAACCTGTACTTTGAAGTTCAATTTAAATGCATACAGGCATGTTATTTTGTTGCACTGTTTTATTATCAATACAAAATTAAATGCAATTAATTTTCACTTACAATCTGCTCTGACCACTGCTTTTATTCACCACCATAATGTGTTACCATGCAGATTAACTGTATGTATGACACACAACACAAAAATCTAATTTTATTTTTTGGCCGGTAAAAAAAGTTTGGCGGGTAGAAATGTTCACCTACCAGACATTTGGCTGGTGAACCAAAAAGTTAATTTCGGACCCTGCATGTGGCTGAGGGTACTGACCATCTGCAGCTTTGAGGGACATTCTGATGTTAATGGAGCCAACACACAGTCATGAAGCCCCACAGAGAGGCATCAAACCCAGCAGTGAACAAGAACCCCACACCTTTACAGATCATGTGACGACTACACATCAGATAGATGATGTCATTAACACACTGTCATGTTTTGTTCTTAGGGGGGCACAGTGATGAGCACACGTTGTGTGCTCAGAGAGCTGCAGAGGTCAATACATCTTTTTGTGTTGCCATAGTAGAGATGTGAGTGTGAACACACTGCCAGAGGAAGTGATGCCTCCTCCACTCCTACAGTATGTCTGTAATAGGAAGATGAAGTTGCTCTTCACCCCCGAACCTGTGGCCTCCACCTCTACATTTAAAAGATAGACAAGACCACTAGACCATGAACCTCTACACAGGGTTACCACCTCGCATTCATGTGTTCATACAAGCACATGTGTATTTAAGTTGTGTTTGATACACTACAATATAACCAGAACCAGTGCAGTATTTGTCAGGTGAAAACAGAGTTACACTGCAGACTGAAACAAGAAATATGAATTATAAATATATAGCTGGATATGGTCAGAAGGGAGGCCTTGCTATGCCTGTTAGACTATTTCACTTTTTTCTCTGAAAACAAAACTATATTGATGTGTGATGCACTGACAGGACCTCTTTGCTGGTGGATGTGCTCATGGGAAGTGGTTGACAGGAAGTAGGAAGTAGAAGCAGAGCTGGTTACTACACCTGCTTTGTTATTCCTCCAATCAGAGAAAACACCACCCAGGTTAGGATGTAGTGACTGCCATTAAAGTGGATGTAAATGAGGACTGAAGTGGTCCTGTGTTGAAGAGGTTTAGGAAGACTGACCTGAGAGTTTCCAGTCTACATTGTGGACTCCCCAGTCCAGCAGAGAGCAGCTTGACTCCTGAATCCTGCAGATCATTGTTACTCAGGTCCAGCTCTCTCACACTAGAGGAGGTGGAGCTGAGGACTGAGGACACAACTTCACAGCTTCTGTTTGACAGATTACAGGAACTCAACCTGAATGGACACACACACACACACACACACACACACACACACACACACACACACACACACACACACACACACACACACACACATGTATATCACTCTATCATATACTAATGGATCTAATACTTTTGATTTTACTACTTGTTTTCATCATGACAACAGTTTGGAGAGTACTATTACTGCTGCTACTTTTACTAGTAGTCCTACAATAACTACAATGGCTGTTTGTTATAACACAATTTGTACTACTACTGCTACTATTGTGACTACTAATACTATTGCTACTACTAGACTAATGCTACTGCTACTACTACTATTACTGCTTTTACTACTGCTGCTGATTCCACTACTACCTGCTTGTTTTATGATTACTGCTACTTAAAACTATTACAACGACAGTTTTGATAGCTGTAATTATTCTATCATTTTAATGTCTTTAATACTTTTGATTTTAGAACCTGTAACCCCAGTAACACTATCAATCATCAGTGGAATGAAACAATATTTTCTCACTAATGGAAAAATATAATCTATACACTTACAGAGCTGTACTGGAGGCTTTGACCACTGGCAGCAGCCTCAGAAGACCCTCCTCTGAAGCAGAGTATTTCTTCAGGTCAAACACCTCCAGCTCCTTTTCTGAAGACAGTAAGATGAAGACCAGAGCTGACCACTGAGCAGGAGAGAGATGGTCTGTGGAGAGTCTTCCTGATGTCAGGTACTGTTGGATCTCCTTCACTAGAGAATGGTCATTCAGTTCATTCAGACAGTGGAACAGATTGATGCTTCTCTCTGGAGAGAGATCCTCCCTGATCTTCTCCTGGATGTACAGGACTGTTTTCTTATTGGTCTTTAACTTATTTCCTGTCTTTCCCAGCAGGCCTCGTAGGAGATTCCAACTGCGCTCCAGTGAGAGGCCCAGGAGGAAGCGCAGGAACAAGTCCAGATGTCCGTTTGGACTCTCTAAGGCCTTGTCCACTGCTGTCTGGTAGAGGTCTGTTTTTTTACGTTCATCTCCAAGTGGTTTAGACCTGCAGGAGGTTGACTGGGTTTCTGACAGCAGATTGGCTTTAGTTTTGATGAATGAGAGAAAGACATAAAGAGCAGCCAGAAACTCCTGAATGCTCAGATGGACAAAGCAGAAGACCTTGTCCTGGTAGAGTCCACACTCCTCTTTAAAGATCTGTGTGAACACTCCTGAGTACACTGAGGCTGCTCTGATATCAATGCCACACTCTGTCAGGTCTGCTTCATAGAAGATCAGGTTGCCTTTCTTCAGCTGTTCAAAGGCCAGTTTCCCCAGAGACTCAATCATCTCCCTGCTCTCTGTATTCCAGTGTGGCTCTGTCTCGGATCTCCCATGATACTTCACATTCCCCTGGATGGACTGAACCACCAGGAAGTGGATGTACATCTCAGTCAGGGTCTTGGGCATCTCTCCTCTCTCATCTGTTCCCAACACGTGATCCAGAACTGTAGCAGTGATCCAACAGAAGACTGGGATGTGACACATGATGTGGAGGCTTCGTGATGTCTTGATGTGTGAGATGATTCTTCTGGCTTGCGCCTCATCTCTGAATCTCTTTCTGAAGTACTCCTCCTTCTGTGGATCAGTGAACCCTCTCACCTCCGTCACCATGTCAACCCACTCAGGAGGGATCTGATTGGCTGCTGCAGGCCGTGTGGTTATCCAGAGGCGAGCAGAGGGAAGCAGTTTCCCCTTGATGAGGTTTGTCAGCAGCACGTCCACTGAGGTGGACTTTGTGACATCAGTCCAGATCTCATTGTTCTGGAAGTCCAGAGGAAGTCGACACTCATCCAGACCGTCAAAGATGAACACAACTTGGAACTCGTCAAAGCTGCAGATTCCTTCTTCTTTTGTTTCAATAAAGAAGTGATGAAGAAGTCCCACCAAGCTGAACTTTTTATCTTTCAGCACATTCAGCTCTCTGAACGTAAATGGAAATGTGAAGTGTATATTGGGGTTGGTTTTGTTTTCAGCCCAGTCCAGAGTGAACTTCTGTGTTAAGACTGTTTTACCGATGCCAGCCACTCCCCTTGTCATCAATGTTCTGATTGGTTTATCTTGTCCAGGTAAGGGTTTAAAGATGTCCTCACATGTGATCAGTGTTTCTGGTCTCGCTGGTTTCCTGGATGCTGTTTCAATCTGCCTGACCTCATGTTCATTATTGACCTCTCCACTGCCTCCCTCCGTGATGTAGAGCTCTGTGTAGATCTGATTCAGAAGTGTTGACTCTCCTGGTTTAGCGATGCCCTCAAACAAACACTGAAACTTCTCCTTCAGAGCAGCTTTGAGGTTACTCCGGCACATGGGAACAAGGTTTTCTGAATAAACAAATAAACCAGGGAATCAGTGAATGGATGTTACTGTAATGTGAGAAACAGAAACTTTACCAAGCTCCATAGTATTACTTCAGCTCATCACTGGTGGATGGACAAGCAAGTCTGATTTAAGACAAACAATGAAGACATGTAATTAATTTATATAAAGGGTAGATTTATCCAAGTGCATTTCCACAAACAACCTGCTTCATTTCTACTGTAATAATATTTTGATGGTTGCTGTTCCAGCTCTTGTAGTAACCACGTATTAGTTAGGAGCTCTTTACTGGGATTATGGGGACAGTGATGATGTCTTAAAGAGGTTCTCTCTGGTATTATTGCTCTGATGTGAACCAATGTCATCAGCATTTTACACCCACATCATCCAACCAATAGCTTAACCAGATTATCCATTAGATTTCTTTTATTTACCATCCAAATGGAGATTGTCTGAACCTCCTTTGATAAATCTACATTTTCAACAGAGTTTGAAAATAGTTTCCTCTCCCACTTTGTCTCTATTGACCCTTTACATCACAGGTTCCCAACCTTGGGGTCGCCACGCCAAGCGGGGTCGCATTGAATTGAAATGGGGTTGCCTAAAATTTCTAGTAATTCATCAATACAAATAATAATTATTATGATAATAAAAACAACACACACGATTTAAAACAACTCACTTCCCCTCATAAAAATCGAGTTCTCGGCATATCTTGATTCACACCATCACACGTGACCAATGTGCAGATTCCCAATCTCAAACAAATAGCGAGCGAAGTTTGTAAGCAAATCAGAGCGATGGAAAATGGAAAGATTTCTTCGCCCACCTGTGCCCTCCACATCTTTGAGTGAAACGGAGAAACTGACACCAAAAAGAAAGAGAAAACACGATGAACCCTTCCTTCAGTTTGGATTTACTAGCATAACTGAACACAACGAGGAAAGGCCGCATGTCTGCTGTGTGGTAACGTCCTGTCTATGGACAGCATGAAACCCAACAAGCTCAAGAGACATTTTGAGACACGGCATAAAGAATATGTAGGCAAACCAAAACCTTTCTTTGAAAAGAAATATGCTGAGCTGAATAAGCAGCGAGTGTACTTCAGAAAGACAACGACTGTCAGTGAGTGAGCCTTGAAAGCATCTTTTGAGGTGGACGAGTGTCTTGTTGCAAAGGCTATGAAGCCACATACCATCGCTGAGACTTTGATATTGCCAGCTGCCATTGAAATGGTAAAAACGATGTGTGGGGAGGGAGAAGTGCAAAAACTGAAGACAATACCATCGTCTGATAACACAGTGAAAAGAAGGATAGATGCCATCGCTAGTGACCAAGAGAGCACACTAACAGACCGACTACGAAATTCCCCAGCCTATGTTCTACAAACGGATGTCAGCACAGAAGGGAGAAATGCCCAGGCTTTGACATTTGTTCATTATATGCAGGAGAATGCTATTCACCAGGGTATTTTGTACCGTCTCCCTCTTCCTGAACAAGAGACTGCCAAGGCAATGTACCATGTCTCCACAACTATATGGAGACAACAACATTCCATGGGAGCGTATGGTAGGGTTTTGTACAGATGGGGCTCCGTCTATGGCGGGGCGGCGAGCAGGCCTACGTACGTTAATCGTGGAACTGGCGCCCTCTGTCGTGTGGAATCACTGCATGATTCATCGTGAGCGACTGGCATCTAAGGAACTGAGTGTGCCCATCACAGACGTTCTGCAGCAGGTTGAAGCCATGGTGAACCACATCAAACCACATCCACTGCGTGCAGGTCTACTTGCTAAACTATGTGGTGATGTGGGCTCTGAACACGACAACTTGCTCTTTCACACAGAGGCAGGGTGGTTGTGGAGAGGGAGGGTGCTGGAGCCATTTTTAAGTTGAGAAATGAACTGTTGGTGTTTTTCATTGATGTGAAAAAAAACCAAACAGATTTTGTCGACTTTCTGTGTGACCAGCAAAAAATGCTCCTCTTGCGTATGTAACGGATATCTCTGGAAAACTTAATGAACTGAAGATAAGCATGCAGGGAAAAACAAGAATATCGTGCAGATGAGTGACCGTGCTGATGGATTCAGGAGGAAACTCACATTGTGGAGAGAAAGCCTTCCAAAAGCAAACGTCACCCCTTTCCCCCAGCTGAGCAAGTTTCTAACAGACACGGCATCGATGACCAGTGCTCCGCAAAGATGATGTGCCAGCCCCTGAAACGCCTACAAGAGCACTTTCCCACTTACTTTCCAGACTTGGATATGTCCAAGTTTGACTGGGTGAGGGACCCATTCCACTGTGCTGCAGGCTCGGTGGACCCACCTGCCACTGCTACTGAACAGCTGATTGAACTGAGCTGTGACAGAACACAACAGGGACCGCATTCACGAGTGGCGATGGAGGAATTCTGGTTTGGAGCAACAGAAGAGTACCCAGAGATCTCACAGTGTGCTTTAAATCTGTTGGCTCCTTTTGGGAACACATATTGCAAAAACAAATACCGGTGTGAGTTCCACTTGGAAAAGGAGAAGGAAAAGCAGAGATTAAGAGGAAAGGAATGGAGATATGGCAGACAAGGTGGGAGGAAGACCAGAAAGGAAGGGGGTATTACAAAAGAAAAGAAGAAGAAGAAGAAGAAGAAGAAGAAGAAGAAGAAGAAGAAGAAGGAAAGACATACTTGTGTAAAGTGGATTTAGTGCTCTTGTGTGCATGAAGTCAAAGCAGTGTTGGTGAGTGGATGTAGCTGCAGAGATGAGATGCACTCTGTCTACTACACCACCCAACTTTGAAAGGCTGCAGCGAGATGTGCAAGCTCAACTGCCCCATTAAATATCTGAGCGACACCAACCATGGGTCCTGTGGGAGGGGGCTCTGAGCAGTCTGAGTATGTGTGTGTGTGTGTGTGTGTGTGTGTGTGTGTGTGTGTGTGTGTGTGTGTGTGTGTGTGTAATTTTCATATGGTTTTTTTCCCCTTATTTGTATATTGTGTTTGTATTGTGTGTGGGAAAAAGTAGATGACTCATAAAAAACTTAATAACAAAAAAAGAGACACCAATCATAAAACACAAAACACCTAATAAATATACAGAGTTGTCATGGGTAGAGCCTACATGTGGTCTAAAATGAACATTTTCTTGCAGCAAATTAATTCTGGTGTAATTGTAGAGTGTCTGGGGTCAGTGGAGGTTAGTGACTTCAAAGTGGGGTGACGAGCCAGAACAGGTTGGGACCCCTGCTTTACATGATGTTGAGGCTTTGGAATAAAGAGTCTCTTACTGCTCTCCAGACGGGCAGCCAGCTCCTCCTGCTTCATACTCCTCAGGAAGTGCTGGGTGATCTTCAGAAGTGCCTCTCTGGTACTCCTGCTCTGCTCCTCCTCTTCCCTCTGTCTCCCTAAGCACTCTGGGTAATCTGAACTCAGAACCTTCTGGAACCTCTTCAGCTCCTTCTTCACAAAAGTGACAATGTTCTCCTCAAGCAGCTGGAAATGAGTCAGTATGTGAATTAAAGTTTCATGTTAAAGTCATGGAACAAAACATCAAGCCCATCTGTCACTGATTAAAAACCACTGGTGTGAACAGTGGAGCATGAAGACCATCATGACCAGAATGATGTTTTTCATTTCATCTGTAGGTGAAGTAAAAGCTGTTCATGTACATTTACACACCATAAATATGGAGTCCAGGTCTGTTTGATGCTCCTGGACAGACTGACCACTGAGAACCTCTGACCTCTCCTGGTGGTCTCTGTGGAGAACACATGACATGTTAGGTCTCTAGACACACACACACACACACACACACACACACACACACACACACACACACACACACACACACACACACAGGAGGTTACAGGTGTTGTGTAGTGATGGATGCAGGTAGAAACACAAGGTGAACACCACTGTAAATACTGATGTGGTTATTAGATGAGATGTTCTGAGAGAAGAAACTGAACCAGCAGAAGGTTCAGACCAATTCCATGTGTCATGACTTGTTACTACCTCTGTCTGTTCAGTAGAGTCTGATAACAACCAAACCATCTGTTCATATCAGCTGTTCAATTCTGACCTCTGTTCAGTAGAGGGGTGTCCATCTTTGAAATTAATAAATCGTCCTATAGAGTGGTCACTCTTCATGGACACACAGCTGGGTGCAGGGGGGTCTGGTCTCTCCTGATGGGTCCTGCTAGAAACAGAGGAAGACTATTTACACTACCGTTCAAAAGTTTGGGATCACCCAAACAATTTTGTGTTTTCCATGAAAAGTCACACTTATTCACCACCATATGTTGTGAAATGAATAGAAAATAGAGTCAAGACATTGACAAGGTTAGAAATAATGATTTGTATTTGAAATAAGATTTTTTTTACATCAAACTTTGCTTTCGTCAAAGAATCCTCCATTTGCAGCAATTACAGCATTGCAGACCTTTGGCATTCTAGCTGTTAATTTGTTGAGGTAATCTGGAGAAATTGCACCCCACGCTTCCAGAAGCAGCTCCCACAAGTTGGATTGGTTGGATGGGCACTTCTTTGAGCAGATTGAGTTTCTGGAGCATCACATTTGTGGGGTCAATTAAACGCTCAAAATGGCCAGAAAAAGAGAACTTTCATCTGAAACTCGACAGTCTATTCTTGTTCTTAGAAATGAAGGCTATTCCATGCGAGAAATTGCTAAGAAATTGAAGATTTCCTACACCGGTGTGTACTACTCCCTTCAGAGGACAGCACAAACAGGCTCTAACAGGTACTATTTAATGAAGATGCCAGTTGGGGACCTGTGAGGCGTCTGTTTCTCAAACTAGAGACTCTAATGTACTTATCTTCTTGCTCAGTTGTGCAACGCGGCCTCCCACTTCTTTTTCTACTCTGGTTAGAGCCTGTTTGTGCTGTCCTCTGAAGGGAGTAGTACACACCGGTGTAGGAAATCTTCAATTTCTTAGCAATTTCTCGCATGGAATAGCCTTCATTTCTAAGAACAAGAATAGACTGTCGAGTTTCAGATGAAAGTTCTCTTTTTCTGGCCATTTTGAGCGTTTAATTGACCCCACAAATGTGATGCTCCAGAAACTCAATCTGCTCAAAGAAGTGCCCATCCAACCAATCCAACTTGTGGGAGCTGCTTCTGGAAGCGTGGGGTGCAATTTCTCCAGATTACCTCAACAAATTAACAGCTAGAATGCCAAAGGTCTGCAATGCTGTAATTGCTGCAAATGGAGGATTCTTTGACGAAAGCAAAGTTTGATGTAAAAAAAATCTTATTTCAAATACAAATCATTATTTTTAACCTTGTCAATGTCTTGACTCTATTTTCTATTCATTTCACAACATATGGTGGTGAATAAGTGTGACTTTTCATGGAAAACACGAAATTGTTTGGGTGATCCCAAACTTTTGAACGGTAGTGTAATAAGTCTTGTTCTGAAGATGTATTAAGTAGGTATGGGTCAGAACAGTCGACTACTGTGTCAGCTTTTGTATGTTTAGATGTGAGGTTTTTATCTTGTGTCAGTCCATCAAACTTTATTTGAATCCCATCTTTCATACAGGTTAGTGCAGTTCAAAGTGCTTCACACATGACTGACAAGCCCATAACAACACACAACAATCTGACACAACCTGACAATAAGGAACATATATACACTTGAATAAAAGCTAGACAAATAAACCAGATAACATAGATTAAAAGGACAAAACTAAACAAAGACAAGTAAAATTGATAAAAACATGATAATATTAATAATAATAAAATAACAACATAAATACAATCTAATAAGTGAGTGAGATAAAGTAAATCAGTAGATTGTGGATCTTTTATAATGATGTTCCTGATGGATCTGACTAGCTTTTCTTAATCTCTTAAAGTAATTAAATAGATGAGCCAGCTATATGTAGATTAGTGCTACGTCAGTTTGGCAAATGACTTTTCTGAGAGGGAATCGCTGGTTGTTAGTAAGCAGCGTGTTACTGGTAGGGACACATTATGGTTGTTCGAGTGAACGCACTGATCTTGTCCGCCAGGTGAGGAAGGTGCTTGTCTCGGCCTTGAAGCTGAAGATTTAATTCATTCAGCTTTCAAGTATATCGCTGAGATAGGACAGGTTCATCAGAAATTGTTCTTCACTAAACTTGTTTGCAACTCCATGCATACCCTCCTCCTCCAGAAACACCCGCATTTCCTCTCTGAGCTGAAAGACTCCCGACAACACTTCACCTCGCGAGAGCCACCTAGCGTCGCTGTGAAACACCACAGCTGAATGTTCAGCTCCCATCTCCCCACAAAGTGCAGAGAACAGCCGTGCTCTCAGGGGTCTTGTTTTGATGACACTGACCACGTAACAACATGGGTCAAAACCTGGTTTAGGTCCGGGCTAATCAGTCTTGATGCTAGCGCTGCTGTGTGTATGACACAGTGCGTCCATTGTGCGTTTGGCGAGACCCTCTTGATTAGTGGCTGCAGTCCCTTCGTTTTCCCTGCCGTGGTCTGTGCACCATCCGTGCAAACGCCCGCCCAGTTCTCCCATTTCAGCCCAGGTTCTGTCAGGTACCAGTCCAGAAGCCTGAACAGCTCATCAGCCGTTCTGTACTTGGGACGTACCTGCAGAACAGCAAGTCCTCACACAGTGGCTCTGACGTGACAAAGCCAACACGAGCAATAAACAAGCAGTCTTTACTGCTGTCAGTAGCCTCGTCCACTAGCAAGGTGAAACGTTTGTCTTTCAGTCTTTCAGCGAGTTGTTCTTCAAGGTCATTTGAAAGGTCGCATATACGTCTTGCAACTGTGCCATTGGACAGAGGGACAGCCTTCAGTTTTGTGGCGCTTGTCTCATCAAACATAGTTGACTCCATATCTAAAGCCACGGGAAGTATGAGCTCCTCTGCTATTGTGTGTGGTTTCTTGCACTGGGCAGTTGTGTATGTGACTTTGTGTGACGCCATTAGTGCTTTGTTGTTCACTGATGCAGGACTTACAAAGCCATGCTCCTGCTGACGGTATGCACCAAGTCTTCTCTGACAGAACTCCAGTGGCTTGTTGACATGACCGGGGTGTAATGTCTCTAAGTGTCTTCTTCGTGTGTTTGGTCTCACAGTACCAGCTGCCAGAGTTTTCACACATAAAATACACACTGGTCTCTCCTCATCTGCCACCACATTCACTGTGAACCCAGGAGCAAGACAGGCTTCGTCACATTGTCTTAACTTGGTTTTTGGTTGATTACCGTCAGTGAAGCACTTTGTCTTGTTTGTCTCGGAAGCATCTCCTGTCTTTCTTTTCGTCCCTGTCAAACGTCTCTCCATTCTGAGAACCTACAGACTCTGTCTCATGAAAGCAGGTTTTGTTGATTGTTCCACCGTGAAAAAGATTCGGACGTCAAAACAGTAGTTCCAGTCTACATTCCCCACCGGTCACACATGTGACCCCTGTCATACCCATGTGCCCCCCAGGGGGGCGCCACACACTTTGAGAAACGCTGGGTTAAAGGAAGTATTGTAAATGCTCATAGGTATCAGGAAAACACAAATCTTGCCATAAGGAGAGCGTCCTGACTGGCTGCATCACCGCCTGGCATGGGAACTGTCCTGCCCACAACCACAAAACCCTGCAGAGGGTTGTGGGACGGCCCAGGACTTCAGAGGATGTGGGTTTCCCTCCATCCAGGACATATATAACGGACGCTGTGTCAGCAAAGCCTGCACAATCATCAAACATCCCAGCCACCCCAACTATGGACTGTTCCAGCTGCTACCGTCAGGCAAGCGGTACCGCAGCCTCAAAGCCCGGACCAGTAGAACCCGGAACAGCTTTTTCACCAAGCAACCAGGCTTTTGAACAACGAACATTAACGACACTAAGCCTGGTGCCGGACTGACTGGTGCTGACCTATGGTCTGCAGCGGATCATCAGTTTACATCAGTTTACACACACACACACACACACACACACACACACACATACACACACACACAATTTTGCATACAAAAATACACAATATGCAAACTACACACACATAGGCACATTTATCAAGGTAGAGCCAACACACACACAGCACCTTACACACCCCACACACTACGTATTATTATTATTACTGCTTTCTGTGTTGTTTTGTTGTTATGTTATTGGTGTTGTTGCTGCAGTGTTGAGGAGCCGAAACATCAGAATTTTACTCTCTTGTACTTACAGAGGCAACAATAAAGGATTTTGAAAGAAGACAATTTAGTATTGGAACAAAGACAAAAGTCATTTGAAATATTTTGGATCACCTTGCCTTCACCAATTCACCACATCAGCACAGTAAATATTGTCAATAATCATCACGCTGTGATGAATGGGACACACACCCAAAGAGAACATCTCTGTTGGACATTGTTATTGGACACGTGAAGAGAACAGTACTGCCCCTCCAATGCAAGAGAGGAACAAGAACTTTGGTTTTAACTGATGGTCACTACAGATGTGACCATAGACCTCACCTCTGTTCAGTAGAGGGGCGTCCATCTCTGAATGTAAGAGGTGGATCCATAGACCAGCCACTCTTCATGGACACACAGCTGGGTATAGGGGGGTCTGCTCTCTCCTGTTCTCTTTTTTCATTTCCCCCCCTTTTTCTCCGAATTTTACTTGGCCCCCCCTCTTCCGAGTCGTCCCGGTCGCTGCTCCGCCCCCTCTTCAGAGCCGGGGAGGGCTGCAGACTAGAGCCGGGTCTCTCGTGGTGGGTCCTGCTAGAAACAGAGGAAGACTATTTAATAAGTCTTGTTCTGAAGATGTATTAAGTAGGTATGGGTCAGAACAGTCGACTACTGTGTCAGCTTTTGTATGTTTAGATGTGAGGTTTTTATCTTGTGTCAGTCCATCAAACTTTATTTGAATCCCATCTTTCATACAGGTTAGTGCAGTTCAAAGTGCTTCACACATGACTGATAAGCCCATAACAACACACAACAATCTGACACAACCTGACAATAATGAACATATATACACTTGAATAAAAGGTAGACAAATAAACCAGATAACATAGTTTAAAAGGACAAAACTAAACAAAGACAAGTAAAATTGATAAAAACATGATAATATTAATAATAATAAAATAACAACATAAATACAATCTAATAAGTGAGTGAGATAAAGTAAATCAGTAGATTGTAGATCTTTTATAATGATGTTCCTGATGGATCTGACTAGCTTTTCTTAATCTCTTAAAGTAATTAAATAGATGAGCCAGCTATATGTAGATTAGTGCTACGTCAGTTTGGCAAAGGACTTTTCTGAGAGGGAATCGCTGGTTGTTAGTAAGCAGCGTGTTACTTGTAGGGACACATTATGGTTGTTGGAGTGAACGCACTGATCTTGTCCGCCAGGTGAGGAAGGTGCTTGTCTCGGCCTTGAAGCTGAAGATTTAATTCATTCAGCTTTCAAATATATCGCTGAGATAGGACAGGTTCATCAGAAATTGTTCTTCACTAAACTTGTTTGCAACTCCATGCATACCCTCCTCCTCCAGAAACACCCGCATTTCCTCTCTGAGCTGAAAGACTCCCGACAACACTTCACCTCGCGAGAGCCACCTAGCGTCGCTGTGAAACACCACAGCTGAATGTTCAGCTCCCATCTCCCCACAAAGTGCAGAGAACAGCCGTGCTCTCAGGGGTCTTGTTTTGATGACACTGACCACATAACAACATGGGTCAAAACCTGGTTTAGGTCCGGGCTAATCAGTCTTGATGCTAGCGCTGCTCTGTGTATGACACAGTGCGTCCATTGTGCGTTTGGCGAGACCCTCTTGATTAGTGGCTGCAGTCCCTTCGTTTTCCCTGCCGTGGTCTGTGCACCATCCGTGCAAACGCCCGCACAGTTCTCCCATTTCAGCCCAGGTTCTGTCAGGTACCAGTCCAGAAGCCTGAACAGCTCATCAGCCGTCCTGTACTTGGGACGTACCTGCAGCACAGCAAGTCCTCACACAGTGGCTCTGACGTGACAAAGCCAACACGAGCAATAAACAAGCAGTCTTTACTGCTGTCAGTAGCCTCGTCCACTAGCAAGGTGAAAGTTTGTCTTTCAGTTTTTCAGCGAGTTGTTCTTCAAGGTCATTTGAAAGGTCGCATATACGTCTTGCAACTGTGCCATTGGACAGAGGGACAGCCTTCAGTTTTGTGGCGCTTGTCTCATCAAACATAGTTGACGCCATATCTAAAGCCACGGGAAGTATGAGCTCCTCTGCTATTGTGTGTGGTTTCTTGCACTGGGCAGTTGTGTATGTGACTTTGTGTGACGCCATTAGTGCTTTGTTGTTCACTGATGCAGGACTTACAAAGCCATGCTCCTGCTGACGGTATGCACCAAGTCTTCTCTGACAGAACTCCAGTGGCTTGTTGACATGACCGGGGTGTAATGTCTCTAAGTGTCTTCTTCGTGTGTTTGGTCTCACAGTACCAGCTGCCAGAGTTTTCACACATAAAATACACACTGGTCTCTCCTCATCTCCCACCACATTCACTGTGAACCCAGGAGCAAGACAGGCTTCGTCACATTGTCTTAACTTGGTTTTTGGTTGATTACCGTCAGTGAAGCACTTTGTCTTGTTTGTCTCGGAAGCATCTCCTGTCTTTCTTTTCGTCCCTGTCAAATGTCTCTCCATTCTGAGAACCTACAGACTCTGTCTCATGAAAGCAGGTTTTGTTGATTGTTCCACCGTGAAAAAGATTCTGACGTCAAAACAGTAGTTCCAGTCTACATTCCCCACCGGTCACACATGTGACCCCTGTCATACCCATGTGCCCCCCAGGGGGGCGCCACACACTTTGAGAAACGCTGGGTTAAAGGAAGTATTGTAAATGCTCATAGGTATCAGGAAAACACAAATCTTGCAATAAGGAGAGCGTCCTGACTGGATGCATCACTGCCTGGCATGGGAACTGTCCTGCACACAACCACAAAACCCTGCAGAGGGTTGTGGGACGGCCCAGGACTTCAGAGGATGTGGGTTTCCCTCCATCCAGGACATATATAACGGACGCTGTGTCAGCAAAGCCTGCACAATTATCAAACATCCCAGCAACCCCAACTATGGACTGTTCCAGCTGCTACCGTCAGGCAAGCGGTACCGCAGCCTCAAAGACCGGACCAGTAGAACCCGGAACAGCTTTTTCCACCAAGCAACCAGGCTTTTGAACAACGAACATTAACGACACTAAGCCTGGTGCCGGACTGACTGGTACTGACCTATGGTCTGCAGCGGATCATCAGTTTACATCAGTTTACCCACACACACACACACACACACACACACACACACACACACACACACACACACACACACACACACACACACACACACACACACAATTTTGCATACAAAAATACACAATATGCAAACTACACACACATAGGCACATTTATCAAGGTAGAGCCAACACACACACAGCACCTTACACACCCCACACACTACGTATTATTATTATTACTGCTTTCTGTGTTGTTTTGTTGTTATGTTATTGGTGTTGTTGCTGCAGTGTTGAGGAGCCGAAACATCAGAATTTTACTCTCTTGTACTTACAGAGGCAACAATAAAGGATTTTGAAAGAAGACAATTTAGTATTGGAACAAAGACAAAAGTCATTTGAAATATTTTGGATCACCTTGCCTTCACCAATTCACCACATCAGCACAGTAAATATTGTCAATAATCATCACGCTGTGATGAATGGGACACACACCCAAAGAGAACATCTCTGTTGGACATTGTTATTGGACACGTGAAGAGAACAGTACTGCCCCTCCAATGCAAGAGAGGAACAAGAACTTTGGTTTTAACTGATGGTCACTACAGATGTGACCATAGACCTCACCTCTGTTCAGTAGAGGGGCGTCCATCTCTGAATGTAAGAGGTGGATCCATAGACCAGTCACTCTTCATGGACACACAGCTGGGTACAGGGGAGTCTGGTCTCTCCTGTTCTCTTTTTTCATTTCCCCCCCTTTTTCTCCGAATTGTACTTGGCCCCCCCTCTTCCGAGTCGTCCCGGTCGCTGCTCCGCCCCCTCTTCAGAGCCGGGGAGGGCTGCAGACTAGAGCCTGGTCTCTCGTGGTGGGTCCTGCTAGAAACAGAGGAAGACTATTTAATAAGTCTTGTTCTGAAGATGTATTAAGTAGGTATGGGTCAGAACAGTCGACTACTGTGTCAGCTTTTGTATGTTTAGATGTGAGGTTTTTATCTTGTGTCAGTCCATCAAACTTTATTTGAATCCCATCTTTCATTCAGGTTAGTGCAGTTCAAAGTGCTTCACACATGACTGACAAGCCCATAACAACACACAACAAGCTGACACAACCTGACAATAATGAACATATATACACTTGAATAAAAGCTAGACAAATAAACCAGATTACATAGTTTAAAAGGACAAAACTAAACAAAGAACAGTAAAATTGATAAAAACATGATAATACTAATACTAATAAAATAACAACATAAATAAAATCAAATAAGTGAGTAAGATAAAGTAAATAAGTAGATTGCGGATCTTTTATAAGGATGTTCCCAATGGATCTGACTAGCTTTTCTTAATCTCTTAAAGTGATTAAATAGATGAGCCAGATAGATGTAGATTAGTGCTACGTCAGTTTGGCAAATGACTTTTCTGAGAGGGAATCGCTGGTTGTTAGTAAGCAGCGTGTTACTGGTAGGGACACATTATGGTCCACATGAAGTTATGGTGCAAATAAAACACATGAATGATAGAAAAATGTGTATACATGCAGCATCTCTTCATTGTGAATGTGTGAAGGCCTGAATAACAATCATAGGTCTTCATTGAAGTAAGTGGGTCCAGGAAAAGTAGAGCCTAATTAATAGAGCTTCCTTGAGACCAACTAGTCGACTATTCACTCAGACAACCTCCCGACTAGTCGACTTGGAAAAAACTGACTCTACCATATTTCTATTTTGTGTCTGTTATAGGAGCCCTTCACATCATGTGTAAATAAAAGAATGTAAATAGGAAAATATGTATTTTGGCAGTGTGATGGTTGAGGTGATAGGCAGCTGTTTTAAGGAAACAGGTTAAAGGAAGTAGTATTGTAAATGCTCATAGGTATCAGGAAAACCCAGTTCTTACCATAAAGAAGACAATTCAATATTGGAACAAAGACAAAAGTCATTTGAAATATTTTGGATCACCTTGCCTTCACCAATTTACCATATCAGCACAATAAATATTGTCAATAATCATCACACTGTGATGAATGGGACACAAACCCAAAGAGAACATCTCAGTTGGGCATTGTTATTGGATACGTGAAGAGAACAGTACTGCCCCTCCAATGCAGGAGAGGAACAAGAACTTTGGTTTTCACTGATGGTCACTATAGATGTGACCTTAGACCTCACCTCTGTTCAGTAGAGGGGTGTCCATCTCTGAATGTAACAGGTGGATCCATAGACCAGCCACTCTTCATGGACACACAGCTGGGTACAGGGGAGTCTGGTCTCTCCTGATGGACTGGGCTTCAACACAACACAAACAGACCTTTGACTGATGATGTCATGATGATATCACTGCTGAGCTCTGAGATGGAGACCAGTCATAGACCAGTTAGAGATCCTCATCTTACCTCTTAGCTTTGGTCTGGCTGTCATGTTCCCCAGACAGAGTGGTTTTGGAGGTAGAACCTTCCTCCTCTCTCTCCTCAGACACATTCATAGCAGAGTGTAGACCTTCACACAAACACACACAACATGCTGTGTTAGCTGGACACATTATTTCCATAAGCTTTTCATCAGAGGACCAGTTATTTGTAGGCTTGTCATCATTAGTAACATGTCACATACACACATTGTATAAAATACTAGAACCCCCTGCTGTCTGCAGCTAACAGACTGACCAGAAACATCCAGAAAGAAGGATTTGAAGCCTTGTGGTCCATCGAGACCTGGACTGTTTAACAGGTGGTTGTGTTAAAGGGGGTGGATCTCAGTGTTGGAAGGTGGTAGTGTTTTCTACACTCAGTAGATGAACAGTAGATAAAATGTACTTCAGTCAAACTTATCCAAGCTGTCAGAGCAGTTGTGAGACTTCCTGCTTAACTCACCAGCAGAACGAGGAGAGACAACACACTACAACCTGTTGGCTGCTGTTGGTTCTGTCTGGATACCACTGAAAGGAAAACACAAAACATTCTCATGAAATGTTCATCTCAACACCAAAGTCAGACAGAAATGCTGGAAATCCTCATACAATGAATTCCAATGAATATTCACATCTGAAAGCAACACATAATGTTGGGTATTGGACCCCTGAAACTGGTTGGTTGGATGATTGACCACTAGAGGGCTCAGGTCAGAGAGCACAGAATCATCAGTTTGAGTTAAGTCCTTTACTTGCAGAGTGGTAATAGTTCCAGCAGTACAAACGGTACAGCATAACGGAGCATATCTCTATAGTTTCTGAAATAAACACAAAGAACACAAACGCATGACCATCTGTGAGTTGTTACTGGTAGCCAGCATAACAAAGCATTTAAGCATCGCACAATGAAATCTGCATCCTCTCAGGAATCAGGAACAATTTATTGTCATTTCTTACATGTACTTGCATACACAAAGAAATGACAATTCATTTTCTCCCAGCCCACAGAAGTGCAACACAAGAAATACACATCCAGAATTTCCCAAAAACAACACCACCAAAAACACACAAAACAGAGAACAAAGCAAAAAAACAACAAGCAGTTAACAACACAGTCCACAAGATTCCTCTGTCCACAGAACGAATTGCAGCCAGGATGACTGTGGTATGCACGTGTAGCGCCTCTCTAGCGGGTTTGGCTATAGTGAGAGGTGGCTATCCTGTGTTCTTTAAAACCTCTAATCAAATAAGTGGGGTGTCACTAATAAACATATCAGTGTTTAACTTGTGTGTGTGTGTAATCACTACTTAGTAGGCTATATGCAATACTCTTTTTCTTAATTAACTTAAAATATCAAAAGTAATCATTCAACACCACTGTGTTATAAGAAGTTTAAAATATTTACTTAGAAAATATTGTTCAGTGTGTAAATGCTTCGTTTTCAAATATCTTTTGAAATCTCCCAGTCAAATGCATACACATACACATTGAAACATAAGGGCCCAAGAAAAAGAAAATAGCCGGCAATAACCTGGCCTACTTTCAAATACCCAGTTCAAATGATGCAGGCCTGAGTGTAGCTTGTGAACGTTGTAGCCTTAAACCAAATGGCTGCTTCACCTCGCAGGCAAAAACAAAATGGCTGCTTCCCCACGCGGGCAAAAACAAAATGGCTGCTTCCCCACGCAGGCAAAATCAAAATGGCTGCTTCCCCACGCAGGCAAAAACAAAATGGCTGCCTACCCACGCAGGCAAAAACAAAATGGCTGCTTCCCCACGCAGGCCAAAACAAAAGAACGGTACCTTTCCTCAATGGAATGTAGCCTCCAATACACAAGGTCCAAGGCGGCGGCAGCAGGAGCAGATATGACAAGAAGATTCACGACGCTGACGATCTCGGCAAAGTCCACCACTCGGCAACGCTATCCGGCTCCGTCGGGGTCTTTGTTCGTCGTCCGCGTCGCAGTTCCACACAGGTTTTGCTAGTCGAGGTCGCTGGTCGCTAGCTTGTTAGCAAAGTCCATGCAAAAGCACTAGCCACTAAGTCAGCGGCTAACTTAACTTCTTTCGGTCTTCTTGTGCTGAGTAGTTCATTCAAAACGGACAGAAATATCACCATTAAAGTTTAGTATAAGAGTCCTGGTTGAACACTTTCACTAAAAATGGTGTACACCTTAACACAACATTTCGTTTTTTTCTTTTCAGCAGACAACACGCTACTTCCCTCTTACTCCTTCGTCGCTCACTCTCGACCCCCTCCCTCGCCCTTTGACCTCCAATGTGATTGGCTCATTCACCAGAGTTTGAAAAAAAAACTAACTTCACAAAACATTTGTGTACCTCTTTCTTCCTATTCTTACGGGCATTTTTAAAGCATTTTCACATATATTATTACACAACAAATATTTAACATTTTTAGATGCTGTATTCAGTAAAACATGAACATTACCCAACATGCATTTCTCTCATTGAGCAAAATCATACCTTCCTTGTTGGTCAATGAATCTTAACAATTTAACCGTAAATTCTATTTATTAAACTATGAAATTATTTATTCAAAATGATATCTTATAATAATGAATACATTTCAACAGGGTTACACATGGGCTAGCAGTTAGCTTAGCATGCCCCGCTTCCGCGTCCTGTCCGACCGCTCTCGGTGTTTCCTCCGTGAGCTCGGCTCAAAGATCTCCGGAATCCAGACCCAACTTAGTGCCTCCGCTAGCCCAGGATCCGCCCCTCCAGCTCCGCCACCCTCAGTGCCATCAACTTCGGCAAAGGAACCATGGGTTGCCCCGCCCGATAAGTATGATGGAGATTTCGGACTTTGTCGCCCTTTTTTGATGCAGTGTGAGATTGTGTTTAACCAGCAGCCCCAGTCATATTCCACGGATGGAGCCAAAGTCGCTTACATCATGGGTCTTCTCCGGGGAAGCGCTCTGGATTGGGCTACAGCGGTGTGGGAGATGCGGGCCTCCACTTCCTCATCCTACGCTGAGTTCACCACTGCCTTTCGCCAGGTTTTTTATCATCCCGTGCGGGGAAAGGATGCGTCAAAAAGACTGATCTCTCTCCGCCGGGGTTCCCGCAGCGTCGCTGACTACTCAGTTGAGTTCCGTACGCTATCAGCGGAGAGCGGATGGAACAACGAGTCCCTCCAGGCCGGCTTTTCCAACGGTCTAAGCGAATCCATAAAGGACGAATTGGTTTCCTACCCCGAGCCTGGAGGGTTGGAGGAATTGGTTACCCTGGCCATTCGTGTGGACAACCGTCTCCGGGAGCGGAGGAGAGAGAGGACGCGCCGCTTTCCTGGTCACAACAACTTTCCATGGGCCACACCTCCAAACTCTGGGGGCCGAGCTCGCTCGACTGAGGCTGACGTCCTCCGAGAAAGTCCGAGGCGTGACTCTTCCCCAGCTTCGGAGCCGATGCAACTCGGGCGCTTCCGGCTCAACCCGGAGGAGCGTCAACGCCGCCTCACCGAGAACAGCTGCTTGTACTGTGGTCAGCCTGGTCACTTTCTCGCCTCCTGCCCTCACCGTTCCGTCAAACTAGCAGGCTCACGAGGGAGGGGGAGGATCCTCGTGAGCCCAACTGTCTGCCCTCTGTCTCCTCGTCCACGTACCCAGTTGCAAGCTACCATCAGTTTTAAAGGTCAGTCCACTAAACTTTTGGCTTTAATTGACTCTGGAGCTGATGAGAGCTTTTTGGATGCAAGTGTTGTGAAGCAGTTAGGTCTTGCCACTGTGAGTCTGGACCAGCCTCTTGAAGCTAATGCCCTGGATGGACGTCTCCTGGCCCGGATGCGATATTATGAACCCTACATAGGCCTCGCCAAAATCCCGTTTCTGGCTTTGTCACGTGTGCGCCACCGTAGCAACGCGAAAATATGTTGTTATGGGGTTAGCGCTCATCAAGGAAACGCTGTACACCCACAATTTAACCTGTCTAAGTTATCCACAATCAACATTAACGTTTTTAACTCAATCTTTGCTTGCTCCACGTTTGAGCATAGGATACTTCACCCCTTATCATGACTACAAACAAAACGAGCTCCTATATTGTAGTAATATGACTTTTACAAGTCTTACACATTAGCGCCACCTTCAGCTCTTGCACATTAGCGCCACCCTCAGGAAGATGACATATTTGACTCTGTCGTGATGTACTACTCAATGTAACCTTTTAGCTGGGGTTCATTCTGATTCTTTGTCTCATCAAGCCTCAAATGCATCACAATTATAATACCAATAACGTATCCAAGGAGCAGAGGCAGACCTTGTAACCTAAAATTGTTAGGTTAGTCAACTTAAGGCTATTCTTACCCTCACAATCATAATTTCAACCCCATGGTTAACTTTTTAGACGATTCATAAGTTCAAATTGAAGGTAGCTAACGTTAGCTTTGCTTCGCACCGAGTTGATAGTTGATTGTTTCCTTAGCAACGTAGCGGAAATCCGGCGTCCGTTCGCGGAAATCCGGCGTCCGTTCGCGAGATTTGGGACAGGGTACGGGATTTTGGCGAGGGCTATGTAGGGTTCATAATATCGCGGCCCGGATAACCTCTAAGACCGAGCCTGTGCGCCTCCTGTTGTCGGGGAACCATCAAGAGGAGTTAAGATTTTTTGTTATCGATTCTCCCTTTGTTCCCATTATACTTGGTCATCTCTGGCTGGTTAAGCATAGCCCCCATATTGATTCGTCATCGGCCAGAATTTCAAGTTGGAGTCCCGTCTGTCATGCCATATGCCTCCAGTCTGCTCTGCCTCAGTCTGTCCCCTGTCAGGTGTCAAGCTCTGAGACCTCTGACCTGTCACTGGTGCCTCCAGAGTACCATGACCTCCAAGCCGTGTTCAACAAGCAGCAAGCTCTCTCCCTGCCTCCTCATCACCCCTATGATTGCGCTACTGACCTGCTGCTGGGCACTCCCCTCCCCAGCAGCCGTCTATATAGCCTCTCCAAGCCTGAGCGGGCGTCCATGGAGAGGTACATCAAGGACTCCTTGGCTGCTGGTCTTATTCGCCCTTCTTCGTCACCCCTTGGTGCGGGGTTCTTTTTTGTGGCCAAGAAGGACAAGACCCTCCGGCCGTGTATTGACTATAGAGGCCTCAATAACATCACAGTCAAGAATAAGTATCCTCTGCCCCTCATGACTTCTGCTTTTGATTCTCTCCAGGGAGCCACAGTGTTCACTAAACTAGACCTCCGCAATGTTTACCACCTGGTCTGGGTTCAAGATGGAGATGAATGGAAGACTGCCTTCAACACCCCCCTGGGGCATTTTGAATATCTGGTGATGCCGTTTGGTCTCACTAATGCCCCAGCTGTCTTCCAGAGTCTGGTCAATTACGTCCTACGTGACATGATCGATCGTTTCGTTTTTGTTTACCTGGATGATATCCTGATTTTTTCCAGAGACCTGTCAGAGCATGTCATGCACGTCCGCCAAGTCCTTCAACGGCTTCTGGAGAACCGCCTTTCCGTAAAAGCAGAGAAGTGCGAATTCCATGCCCCTTCAGTCAGCTTCCTGGGCTACATCGTGGCCGATGGGCAGGTGAGAATGGACCCCGCCAAGGTCAGAGCGGTTCTTGAGTGGCCAAGCCCGACCAGCCGTAAACAGCTTCAGAGGTTCCTCGGGTTTGCCAACTTCTACAGACGGTTCATTAGCAATTACAGCCGCGTTGCGGCCCCACTAACCGCTCTTACCTCCACCTCCAGATCGTTCCTGTGGACCCCTGTAGCAGAGGCAGCTTTCCAAGCCGTCAAGCACCGCTTCACCACAGCTCCTATCCTCATCCAGCCAGACCCAACCAAGCAGTTCGTTGTAGAAGTGGACGCCTCTGAGATTGGGGTGGGGGCGGTCCTTTCTCAGCGCTTTAGTGAGGATGGCAAGACACACCCCTGTGCCTTCCTGTCTCGCCGTCTTCCCCAGCTGAAAGAAACTATGATGTGGGGAATCGTGAGCTCCTGGCGGTGAAATTGGCACTGGGGGAATGGCGACATTTTCTGGAGGGGTCTGAGCTTCCTTTTATAGTGTGGACTGACCATAAGAACCTGGAATACATCCAGTCAGCAAAGCGACTCACCGCGCGCCAAGCCAGGTGGGCGCTCTTTTTTGGTCGTTTTAACTTTTCTTTGACGTACAGACCTGGCTCCAGGAATGCCAAGCCCGATGCTCTGTCTCGTGTGCATGGGGAGGAGTCTGAGCCCAAGCTCCAACCTGACACCATCGTTCCCTCTACCTGCGTGGTTGCGGCTGCGGCTGTCACCTGGAACATTGAAAGGGAGGTCATGGCAGCACAACAGACTCAGCCTGACCCAGGTAACGGTCTCCCTGGGCGCTTGTTTGTTCCTGATGCTGTTAAATCTAGTGTGTTGCAGTGGGCTCACTCTTCCAAACTCACCTGCCATCCTGGATTAACCCGTACCCTAGCCTTCCTCCGTAGGCGGTTCTGGTGGCCTTCCATGACGGAGGATACTGGGTCTTTTGTTTCTGCCTGTCCTGTTTGTGCCCAGAATAAGCCCTCCACTCGGGCCAGTGCCGGTCTGCTGCGCCCCCTGCCTGTTCCACACCGTCCCTGGTCGTATCTGTCCTTGGATTTTGTCTCTGGTCTGCCCGCCTCCGACGGTAAGACCGTTGTACTGACTGTTGTTGATCGCTTCAGTAAATTTGTTCACTTTTTGCCCTTGTCTAAACTGCCTTCGGCCCGAGAGACTGCGGATCTGCTGGTCAGGGAGGTTTTCCGGGTCCACGGTCTTCCCCGTGATATAGTGTCTGACCGTGGCCCCCAGTTCACTTCTGCTGTCTGGAAGGCTTTCTGCTCTGCCATCGGTGCCACCGTCAGCCTGTCATCGGGGTTCCATCCTCAGACCAACGGCCAGGCCGAGAGGGCCAACCAGGAATTGGAGACTGTTATCCGCTGTCTGGTGTCTGCCAACCCATCCTCTTGGTCCTCACAACTTCCCTGGGTAGAATATGCCCATAACACTCTGCCATCGTCTGCTACTGAGTTGTCCCCTTTTCAATGCCTTTACGGCTATCAGCCTCTCCTTTTTCCTTCTCAAGAGGTAGACATTCCGGTTCCATCTGTCCAGGCCCATGTCCATGTCCGGACCTGGCGGCGAGTCCGTGCTGCACTGCTCAGGGCCTCCGGCCATTACCAGCGCTTGGCGGATCGTCATCGCACCCCTGCTCCGGACTACTCCCCCGGTGACCAGGTATGGCTCTCTACCAAGGACTTACCCTTGAAATCAGACACTAAAAAACTGTCCCCCAGGTATATTGGTCCCTTTCCCATTGTCAAAGTCATTAACCCCTCTGTGGTCCGTCTGAAGCTGCCCCGCACTCTCCGGGTTCACCCTTCCTTCCATGTGTCCTGCCTCAAACCTATCTCTACCAGCCCTCTAATTCCTCCGGCCCCCCCGCCCCCACCTCCTCGTATGATCAACGATCATCCGGCTTACACCGTTCGTCGTCTCCTGGACTCTCATCGCTGCGGTCGCGGCCTGCAGTATCTCGTGGACTGGAAGGGATATGGCCCGGAGGAGAGGTGTTGGGTCCCTCATCACCTTGTCCTGGACGCGAACCTCATCCGGGACATCCACAGGACGCACCCTGACGGGCCTGGTAGGTCGCCTGGTGGCGCCCCTCGGAGGGGGGGTACTGTCACAGCCTCTCGCCCTTGACATCAAAGCGATCGCCCTTGACACCTGCTACACCAGCTTACTCCTGCTACACCAGCTGACACCTGCTACACCAGCTGACACCTGCTGACCCCTCCTTCACCCCGGCACGCCAGCTGGCCATCAAGCAATCGCCCTCACCCTTAAAAGGCCTCCACTGTGGACCAGTCTGCGCTGGAACGTCGCCTTTCATGGACTTCTGCCTGTTTGTCTACCTGCCACTGAGCCAACTCCTGCTCTACCCCTGAGATCGGTCACTTCAATAAAGACTTGATTCTTCCCTTACCTGGTTGTCCCGTCTGCTTTTGGGTTCTTTCCTGATACGTGACAGGTCCACATCAAGTCAAACAGACCTTCTTGTTGTGGTTTCACCGCCCCGAGCTGCCTCCCCGGCACGTTCCCACCACTCCTCCAGCTCAGACACGCCGAGAACATCCGGGAGCTCGGTTCGCGCTCTGAGGGGACGAGCACTGCGCTGCACCAGGTGTTGGCCATCATCCATGAGGCGCACCTGCGGCAGTCAGGCAGCCTCTACCGGAAGCCTCCCGGACCGCCTCTCTGGACTTGGACGTACAGAGCCCTGCGGTGAAGCTCTGACAAGCCTGTTCCAGTGACTCCTGGGCACCCTCTTCTGTGTCTGTTCCCACGCTGCTGTTTTGTTCCTCAGTGTTTAACTCCCGTGTTCCTGTTTTTCCTCTCGCTGTTTTTGTTTCCCTCCGCAACTTCCACGCTCCCCGCGTCTCCCTCGCTCATCGTCCCCAGCGACCATCACGTCTCCCCGGACCCCCTCCAGCGATCTCCCTCTGCGTCTCTCTCCCTGGACCCCTCCCTCCGCGTCTCTCCCCCTGGACTCCTCTCTCCGCGTCTCTCTCTCTGGACCCCTAACGCCGCGCCTCTCTCCCTGGACCCCTCCCTCCACGTCTCTCTCCCTGGACCCCTGCCTTCGGATTTGACTTCCTGGATCACGGACTCGGACTTCCTCGGAGAACCCCTCGCTCAACGGATTTGGGCTTTGGTAGCCAGGCGCGCGCACATCGTCTCAACACCCCGCCAAACATCTCTCCATTATTACACGTAGGACAGATGTTGCAAGTTAGACACCAGCTTTCATTACACACACGTAGTATAGCACACATCTCACAAACAGACCCGCTATCCGCACCATGTAGCCCCCCCACCTCAGATCCACCTCCCTGTTATTATTTTGAGCAGTTTGTTTGTTTTATCCTGCATTAAAATCGCCTTCGGGTTTCTCAGGACTCTGTGTCCGTCTGCCTTTGGGTTTCGCTGCGCTGGCCTCTGGTCTCCATTC